>NC_051154.1:373517529-373817529 GCF_013339745.2 Dermacentor silvarum | reverse complement strand
GCGGATCGAGGTGCCTTCCCGCGCCTCGTCCCCCAGCTCGCGCGTGGCGCTTAGCTCGATCCCCGGGAACCGCCGCCGTAACGGCAACATGGCGGACATGGCGAGCGCGCCGGACTTACTTTCCCGCGCAAACCGTGCTTCTCCCCCCCCCAGGATTGGACTTGCCCCGCGAGACACGTCACCGGGACGCGCCCTGATTGGCCTCCCGCGCGGCGGCCCCCGGGCATCTCTCCACCCGAGCTCTCGTCCACTGAGCGCTTCCTTGCCGCGGGAGAGGCTCACAGCGGCCTGCTGTTCCTGCGCAATCCGGGGAGCCCAGTGACTTCTGTCGTGGCTGCTGCGCCAAAATGGCAGTCACGCCTCGCGCGTTCCTGGCTGCTCCAGTCCGGTGGACCTCGAGTGTTGCTGGCTGAACCATGGTGCTGCCCTGCCCCGTCCTGCCTGGGCTGCTGACTCTTCCACCTGGCAGGGGGTCCTTCCAGTGTGCGGAACTTTGGTGGCCAAGGCAAACCCCTGGCTTTGTGTCAAGAGAAGCGACATCTTCGACTTCTTGGACTGCTGTGGCCCCTTCTCCCTGTCCTGGTCCTGAGGAAGACGTCGACACCCTTTTGGACTTTGCCCCGTTGGCTTAGCCCTGTTTGGCTGAGTCAACCTTGCCACTTGGCCTCGGTCAGCCACTTTGGAGGCTGGCCTCGGTCTTTAGGAGGGGGGAATGTGGGGATCGAGGTGCCTTCCCGCGGCTCGTCCCCCGGCTCGCGCGTGACGCTTAGCTCGATCCCCGGGAACCGCTGCCGTAACGGCAACATGGCGGACACGGCTAGCGCGCTGGACTTACTTTCCCGCGCAAACCGTGCTTCTCCCCCCCGGAATTGGACTTGCCCCGCGAGACACGTCACCGGGACGCACCCTGATTGGCCTCCCGCGTGGCGGCCCCCGGGCACCCTCTCCACCCGAGCTCTCGTCTGCTGAGCGCTTCCTTGCCGCGGCAGAGGCTCACAGGCTCGCAACGAGGTGGTTACATGAGACCTTTGTTCTCGCGACTCCTCGTTATCGCGCTTGGCGGACCGCTACCCGGTTAGCCCTAGCGCAGCGGGCGCGCGTACTCGATCGGTCTTGCGGCGAGCCTTGGCCCGTAAGCGCCGTGACTGTAGCACTGAGCTGTACCTTGGGTGAATAAACCCGTGTTTGTTGGCGATCTGACTCCGGAGCCTTCTCTGCGCCGTGTCGGAGAGTCGACGAACCCTGCCGTAGCGCCTTTGTGCGTTGTGGAGTGGAGGAGCGTCGTGCCCTTTCCTGACCGTCGCTCGTAGGGTAAGCCTTGTACAAACCCATCTCCACACTCACCATGCGTGGCACGTGGCAGATGCTGCGGTACCTGATAGATCCCACCAACACCAAGACCACACACATGCAAGGCATATACAAAATCATACACGCTTACAGGGGAACGGAACAACAATTCTTACGGGATGCGGACCTCCTTTACATATCTCAAACGCCACCGCTAATACATCCGGACTACATGGGAGAAAGCAATGCCACCCTGGACATGGAATTCTCCGTTGCCAAAATCCAGGCGGCCCTTGTCAAACTCAACACCAAGTTGGCCCCTGGCCCCAATCGAACATCCAATAGGGCACTACGCAATCTCGATTACGGATCAATTGAGAAACTCACAAAATACATTAACGAGTGTTGGGCGCATGGCAAGCTACCACAGCAATGGAAAGAAGCAAAGATGATACTGATACCAAAACCCGGCAAGAAATTACAGCTGGAGAACCTGTGCCTCATCTCCCTCACATCTTGCGTGGGCAAGTTGATGGAGCACGCGTTTCTCAATAGACTCACGGATTACCTCGAGGACAAAGAATTATTTCCACGCACCACGATTGGGTTCAGAAGACATCTCTCCATGCAAGACACCCTTCTGCAACTAAAACACCAACTCATAGACAATCCGGGGTGCTCGACGAGAGCCATCCTCGGGCTGGACCTGAAGAAGACCTTCGATAGCGTTCGCCACGGTGCCATATTACGACAAATAGACAAGCTAAATCTCAGACTGCGAACGTACAACTACGTCCGAGACTTACGGGAAGAACAGCTCGCATGCGAGTGGGACAACTAGACTCAGATCAAATCAACATCGGGAGCTCGGGCACCCCGCAGGGCTCGGTCATCTCGCCAATGCTCTTCAACCTTGTCCTGCTGGGGTTACCTGACCGATTGTTGCAAATCGAAGGACTGCACCACAAGCTATACGCGGATGATATTACGATCTGGACGACAACGGGCAGTGACGGAGCGATCGAGTAACGTTTACAGCAGGCCATCCAGTGCGTGGAAAACTACCTGGTGGGCACGGGACTCACCTGCTCGGCCGAAAAATCCGAACTGCTGCTATATAGACCGGTCAGAAAGGGGCGCCAACCTAAAGGCTACACCCCCCCGGAAAAGGAAGAGATTCAATTAACGGCATCAAACGGCCTACCCATCCCGGTGGTAGACAAGATTCGGGTACTAGGAATGATGATTGAACACAAGGGCGGCAATGGCGAAGCACTTCACAAGATAATAGCAAAGGCCACCAGCACGATGCAGCTCATCCAACGCATCACCAACAAACACGCGGGCATGTGCGAAGGCAACGTCATATGACTTATACAAGCCTTCGTTATTTCTGAAATAACGTACACGGCACCGTTTCACAACTGGACGGTTGCAGAAAGAAACAAGCTCAATGCCTTCATACGCAAGGCATACAAATGTGCGTTGGGACTTGCGCCCGGAGTGAGCACCACTAAGCTCCTAGAACTAGGCTTGCACAAAACGCTCGAGGAACTCGTGGAGGCGTAACAAGTGTCCCAACTCGAGCACCTATCCAAGACCCGCCCGGGCAGGCACGTGCTCGAAAAGCTCGGCATTACATACCACACGAAGCACGGCATCAAAGTGGAAATTCCAAGAACCATGCGCGAGCAACTATACGTGCCCCCATTGCCTCGCAACATGCACTCCCAACACCACACGGGGAGATGTAAAGCCAGAGCACAACACATGAACCAAAGTTACTCCAACGACAAGGAGGCAGTCTTCACCGACGCAGCCCGTTATCGAGACAGGAAGAGTTTCGTGGTGGCAGTTACTAGCCACCGAGGTAACCACCTCACGAGCGTCACCGTGAACACGGCATATGCCGAAGCGGCAGAGGAAGCGGCCATAGCACTGGCCCTCACAAAAACCAAGGCTACATACGTGATCTGCGATTCGCAAATGGCAATTCGCAATTTTGCAAATGGGCGCATATCGCAAGAGGCGTATCACATACTGAAGCGACATCCCATACACCAGGGAGAGGCCGACGTCAATAACCGAAGGCACTTGCTATGGATCCCGGCACACACTGGACTAAGCACCTCCAATGAAGCGGCTCACCGCGTTGCTCGAGGCCTCATTCACCGAGCATCATCGGAGGAAGAGCCCCCACGGGGTACTGCAAATGTCTGGGCGTGGGAGGATCGTTTGACCAGGTTCCACGACATCACGACACACTACCAGTTACAGAGACGCGTATACCCATTCCCTAACGCTAGGTTAGACAGGGCGCAAACAGTACACTACAGGCAATTACAAACTGATTCTTACATAAACTCAAGACTCATGCACGCTATGTATCCAGACATGTACACTACAAACAGATGCACATCCTGTGGCGAGGTTGCCATACTTAATCACATGTTATGGGAATGTCAGGACATAACAAACAATTCGGGCAGTGCCGACACCTCCGTCTCTTCCACCGCGAGCCTCCGCTCGCGTTGGAAGACTGCACTGCTCAGCTCGAACCTGACAGTACAGCTCTGGGCCGCCCAGCGAGCCGAGGAAGCCGCTTCGAGACAAGGTCTCGGAACCGCGTACGTGGTGGGTGCCCAGACCCACTAAAAATACGCCGGACTCAAATCTTATTGATTTGATAATAAAGTGTACGTTCTTCTTCCCCACAACGGCATACCTCATAATCAGATCGTGGTTTTAGCACGTAAAACCCCATAATTTAGCTTTCATATATTCAAGGGGTCACCAGGAGTTGACAGCGACATGACGGTACTGTCAAATGTAAGAGGCCGCCTGCGGCGCGAAAAAGAAGAGCACGTGAAGCACGGTGTTCAGAACGGCACGAGCTCTCGAGGCGCGTGAGCCGAGGCGTGATAGGGGATGAACAGCGCTGTCGGTGGATTATCGACGTGGCTCCGGGCCAGGAAGGTCGCATCGCCAGCTCCGCTCTGGCGACGGGAGACTTGGAGGTCTAGCTGAGTCCGTGATGTTGGTTGTCCAAGGTGTTGCCGTCGACCTCGGCAAGTTCGAGCGAGGCTCCTGGAGTGGCTGCAGCCTCTCACGGCAGGACCGGGCACCCCAGAGAGGTTCCCCCTTTTGCGGCAGACCGGCACGTTCCGATTCTCCGCGGGACGCCACGTCGGCACTGATGAAGAAGTTGCGACGCATCCCGACGCTAGGCCTATCCAGCTGGGCCTGAGCAACGCCGAGCGCGCTCAATGAAGACTTACTGACGAGCTCATCACCGACAAAGTACCGGCGAGCTCACCACCGAGAAAAGGGCCGACGCGACGACGACTACATCATCAACGAGAGCGACAACTGCTTGGGAAAGGAGCCGACAAGTCCGAACAGACGTGCAACGACGGGTGCAGCAAGGTGACTGTTGCGTTTCAGGCGTGCGTCTCGGTGATAAGACAGGGTTGCCTGACTTTGAACGATTAGAAGCTACATACATGCGTAGGTGCAAATTAGAACTTGTTTATTGTATTGAGCTTTAAGTTGTTCCTGTATTTGTTCGATATGCTTTACTATGCTTGATTTTTAGTTTGAGGTTTTTGGTTGTGAGTTCGCGTGTGATTAAAACTCTGTTTGCTGTGTCGCCATCCGTCTTCCTTCTCCATCTCTTCTAACACCCGCACGCCCCCGAGATCGGTGACGAAAAACATCACAATTGGCGAGCCTGCCAGGATCCGTTCCAGGATTCTATCTTAGCCCAGTCACTGATACTCGGGAGTAGCAAAGATGGAGTGGGGGAACGTTTGGCAGCGATAGCAAATGATTTAAACCTGTCAAAGGACGAGACCACGACATTTTTTGACTACACTCAACAAGACAAAGAGAAGGAGCATGAACGAGCACGTGTAGAGCGTGAACAACAGCATAAAATCGAGAAATTCTAGAGCTAAAGATAAGACTAGCGGAGATGGGCGCGGGTTATCGTGACAGAACGAGTTCCCCCGGATCGGCGTCATCTGACTCAGCTGCTTCCAGACCAAAGCGGATTTGCCCTAGAAAATTAATGGCTCCTTTTGACGAGCGAAGAGACGACTTGGATGCATATTTGCATTGGTTCGAGAGAATAGCGGTTGGGGCAAGGCTGGGAGAAGAGCGAGTGGGCTAACGCTTTAAGCCTATGTTTAGTGGGTGAAGCTTTGAGTGTATATGGACGCATGACAGCAGAAGAATCGTTAGACTACGACAAGGTGAAAAATACTTTATTACAGAGATTTAGGTTGACGGCAGAAGGGTTTCGGGAGAAGTTTCGGTCATGCAAGCCAGAAGACTTGGAGACAGGCAAACAGTTTGCGTGCCGACTAACTATTTTGAAAGGTGGATAGAGCTTTCGGAAACGGAAAAGACATATGAAGCAATCCGCGGCAAGATTGTGGGTGAGCAGTTTCTTGCCAGATGTAGCGAAGGGTTAGCAATATTTCTGAAAGAAAGAAAATTGCAGACGGTGAAAGAAATGGCAGAACAAACGGACCAGTTCGTAGAGGCGCAGAGATTGGTAAACCTAGGGAATAGTGTTAGAGATTCTCCCACTGCAGAGGACGATGAGCTGAGCGAGAGATCCCAAATGGCTGGGTGCAGGGCCCAGCAGAGATGTTTCCTTTGTGACCGTCTCGGTCATCAAGCAATTCATTGTCGTGTAGGACGCAATGACCAACACCAGTGGAAATATTGCGAATGGTGCCACAGGAGTGGGCATAACATTGAAGAATGTAGACAAAGAACGGAAAAAGTTCTAGCCGTCACAGCACCTAATGATACTGATGAGGCGAACAGGTTCTTAGAAGAGGAGAAATTGGAAGTGGTAAGCGTAGCCATTGTCGATAAGAAAGAGCAAGACATGCCAGTAGTAGAAGGCAAAGTAGAGGGGAAGAAGGCTACCATATTAAGGGACACGAGCGCGAACACCGTACTAGTAAGGAAGAGTTTAGTACATCCAAAGAATATGACTGGAAAGGTGAAGCCTGTTATGTTAGTCGACAGATCTGTGAGACACCTTCCAGAAGCTCAGATCCATATATGCACGCCATATTATACAGGAAAGGTGACATCTAGGTGCATAGAAGATCCTCTATATGACCTAATTTTAGGTAATGTATCTGGAGTGAGGGGAGTAGAGGACCCAAAGTGGCAAAGTGAACCTCCTCAACCCAGCGGACCTAGGAACTGCGCTGGCAGTAAGGAGAGTAAAGCGCAAGACGCCAACATGCCTACAGTAGTGAAGCAACTTGGCTTATCAATTGAAGAGCTGGGGAGACAGCAGAGAGGATCAAACACTTAGGTACGCGAGGCGAAGAATCGGGGGAAGACCTATGAGAGAAGGAAACAGGTCAGGAGTTTCTTATGAATTAAAAGATGGCCTGATATATAGGATGTTTTGGAGCGAAGGCGAATGCAGGAGGCAATTGATGCTGCCCATGCAACATAGACGAAGCCTTTTGGAAAAGGGACATGTGAATGGTCATATAAATAAAAAACAGCTGGCAACAACACTAACGAAAATGGTATTTTGGCCAGGAATACACTGGGATATACAAAGTTTTGTGAGACGGTGCTATAAACCCAAGGAAAGACCAGGTAGTGGTTTAGTACTGTGAACAATGTATAGTCTCTTTGGTGAGTGGCTTCACAACTTCATAACATTGCGAACAATTGAGGGCAATGTATTTTGTGGTGCGAACAATGAACTTATGAGTGTTGTGAACAGTGCAAATAGTGAAACGTGCGCGACAGTGCAGTGAAGTGTGGTGATAAGTGGTAAGCGGCGACGAAGCACAGCGAAGCACCCAAGTCACAAGAGTCAAGTTCACCACCAAGAAAGGAGACGGACAGAAGGCAGTTTTTTGAGAAAAAACTCTTAAAAAGGGACCCATGTCATATGTAAGAGGCCGCCTGCGGCGCGAAAAAGAAGAAGAGCACGTGAAGCACGGTGTTCAGAATGGCACGAGCTCTCGAGGCGCGTGAGCCGAGGCGTGATCGGGGGATGAACGGCGCTGTCGCTGGATTATCGACGTGGCTCCGGGCCAGGAAGGTCGCATCGCCAGCTCCGCTTTGGCAACGGGAGACTTGGGGGTCTGGCTGAGTCTGTGACGTTGGCTGTCCAAGGTGTGGCCGTCGACCTCGGCAAGCTCGAGCGAGGCTCCTGGACTGGCTGCAGCCCCTCACGGCAGGACCGGGCACCCCAGAGAGGTTCCGCCTTCTGCGACAGACCTGCACGTTCGATTCTCCGTGGGACGCCACGTCGGCACTCATGAAGAAGTTGCAACGCATCCCGACGCTAGGCCTATCCAGGTGGGCCTGAGCAACGCCGAGCGCACTCAATGAAGACTTATTGACGAGCTCATCACCGACGAAGTACCGGCGAGCTCACCACCGAGAAAAGGGACGACGCGACGACGACTACATCATCAACGAGAGCGACAACTGCTTGGGAAAGGAGCCGACAAGTCCGAACAGACGTGCAACGACGGGTGCAGCAAGGTGACTCTGTTGCGTTTCAGGCACGCGTCTCGGCGATAAGACAGGGTTGCCTGACTTTGAACGATTAGACGCTACATACATGCGTAGGTGCAAATTAGAACTTGTTTATTGTATTGAGATTTAAGTTGTTCCTGTATTTGTTCGATATGCTTTACTATGCTTGATTTTTAGTTTGAGGTTTTTGGTTGTGAGTTCGCGTGTGATTAAAACTCTGTTTGCTGTGTCGCCATCCGTCTTCCTTCTCCATCTCTTCTAACACCCGCACGCCCCCGAGATCGGTGACGAAAAACATCACAGGTACACAACGTGGTCTGCTAATGCAGCTAGTTTCCCTGCTTGACAGCATTTATTGCACATGGGGACAATAAAATCATTTCTGGGTTAATGTTTCTTTATCCAGTTCTAATAACAACTTTACAAACTGAAATGCAAAGCAAAATACACTGGGCAGATCTTCCTAAAACACAGAAATCAATATCTATGGTGACTGACGTTTTTATAAAGACCATTTAGCATATATTGCTGTTTTAATTTTTACTAAAATTTGATACAATTTCATTTTTTTGTCTGCATCCTTCTTTGTTTACCTGGATGACATGTGTTTTAGTCGCCAGCAGTCAGCGAACCTTATCTACGTTTGTAGAGCAATTGACTTCAAATGGCAAGGTGCATATACGACAGCTAATGTCCGAGATGTTGTGGAATTTCTGAAACTGGCACATTTGTCATGAAGTGACCATACGTTGGTGAGGTATGGTCACTTCATGATCACTCAGGTCACTCATAGGTCGACGCAAACTCGGAACCACCTGTGAGATTGAGTTAGCTGAGATGAGGCTGAGCAGGTGCGAGTCGAACTGAGTCCTCAAAGTGTCAATTCTGAGCAGAGCGAGATGAAGTTGGTCCGTGTGGGTGTAAGTTAGACTTGGCCTCAACAAATTGGAGCTGATGAGAGTCTGAGCCCAAGAGACTTAATGCAAAGTCTACATGAACCCAAGTGAACATGACTCGTGGGGCTGGGTCCACAATTCTATTAGTATTAGCTGTAATGAGCACGAGTCCACGAGTGCTTCACTCTGAGTGAGCCATAAACTAAAGGTATATTTTGTGAGTGAGTCCAAGTGAGTTTTGTTTAATTTGGCTACCTATAAAAGTGACCTAGCAGAGAAAAAAAAGAGAATAGAAAGAGCAGAGCATTATACGTGAGGAACAAGGCAGTCATGTGAGCGAGAGAATGGTAGCAGTGGTAGAAGCTGTAAGCAGACCTGCTTACTTTAAAGTTTGAAAAATCCTGCAATCGAAGCCTAAAAATACAAAATTTTGCGTAGAAATACTAAAGACTGCTTTATCACTTATGGTGTTGATTGTTTCTTAAAATAATTCACAGCCTTTCTTCAGTAGGGATACTGTGAACAGGCACTTTTCTCTATACAGTCACAGCTACAAGGATTCGCGTCACAAATGAAAACATTCATGAAATTTATTCATGAAATATTAATGTAACGGTGCTTGACATTTTCGTTACTGCTATATCTTATATGCTGCTTTAGTGTTGCGGGTAGGCAGGTATGAGCCTAAATAATCAAGTGGGTATGGAAAAACTTGTCCTGCAAATCAGCCGGTGACAGTATTTGTATTTTTTTAAATAGATTCTGCATTAAACTGAACGCTAATAAAAAAATTAAAAAACTGAATTATTGGTGTCTGCACGAGAATCATAAACATGCTCTAAAAATTGGGTTTTTTATAATGAAATCTTAAAGGGACACTACAGGCAAATACTAAGTCGATGTAGACTGTTTAAATACCCCTCCGAAAACCTCGTAACACTTGTTTCATGCAAAGAAAATACTTAAATACGAGAAAATTGCACCTGAAGGGTCCGAATACCTTTATGGCAATTCAAATCTCCCACCACGCAAACTGGGAAGCGGTGATGTTACCTACGCCATTACCGCCCTTTGCTGTCATCGGTGAATAAAACAGTGCCCGACAAATGGCGGTATGATGCGCCGCTGCAGCTGCTTTTGGTCAAGTGGCATTGACCGTTCAGGCATCTCGCGACATCACATGGACATGAAATTCTCTGCTACTTGCACTTTCTGCGAGTTTCACGAGCCATGAAAACCAGCGCAGCACTACGCGATAAGGGAACTACAGAAATGCAAAAGCGCGGGCAGTGCTGAGTTGAGCGCAAACGGAACCTTTCGACCAGCCGCATCGTTGTAAACAGTGTAATGTCAACGAGTTTTTTTTTCTAAAAATGAAATAGAACTGGTCAAATAGCATTTTCTTTCGTCTTTAATACAATACAATGATGCTTTTATAAGAGTGGTTTGATACTAGTAACAGAATTTAAATGAGGAGTGCCTTTGTTATCAGGCAAGTACACACTTGAATGTCCCAGAGGATTCTCTAATCGTGTCCTGCAATTACATCAATTTCTCGATTACTAAGGCTCTGTTCACGATAATATTGACGCCTTAGAGATACTTGAGCACTAATCCATCACTTTAGCTTGACTTAGCATTTGCCTTTAGTGTTCCTTTAAAAGTTGGCCACTGTGAGTAAGCCAGGAAGAAAGGTTGTCAAGAACACGCTGCCAAAGATTGTAAATGACAGCTGCAGGCCCTTTGAAGAAACAGAAATGAACAGTAGCATTGTTATTATGCTCGTCCTGAATATACTTGCCTGAAACAAGCTGTCCTTTTCCACTGATCTCTTTTCACAATGTGGGGTTTAGTTTTGGCACATGGCTTTGCACTTCCTCTGATGCTTTCACATTTCTTTCAGAGTAAATGCATATATGATCCTTTTAGATTTTCCAAAAACATTTTCAATACCTTGATGTTGCAATGTAATCCTCTATTGCTACGACTGAATTATTCAAGGTTTCTAAAATTAAAACAAACTATCTTGAGATGTGTCACAGAATAAATAAAGGCAAATAAAAAGGTTGCATATATTCGAACATCCGATGCCACTGTTCGGTGACAATGTTCACTTCATTTCTGCTGCCTGGAGTTGAGTGGAGGTCTGGGGACTCCCAGTAAAAGTACCAATGATCCTGTCATGCTACACTGAATGGACAGCACATGAGAAAAGCTTTAAGTGCATTTTGGAAACAACTTATATGCTGCTGGACGCTTTCTCAGGGTTCACTGTGGACAGAAAAAGGCCTGGAAATGCGTGCTTGTGCCTTTGACGAAAAGTCTACAAAACGTACAGGTGCCACAGAGTTTTGAAGCAGCTACACAAGCTGTTCTCATTGATTTGCAGAGTAGCGAGTAGGAGTAACGATGGCCACTCCTGGAGTAATCTATAACAAAGTTTTCAAATTGATATCTCGGACAGGCTGGGCCAAATGGTAGAGAGACACTACGGAGAGTTTATACTCGTAAAGTATTCCTTTAATTAAGATTCTACTTTCGTAATTTCACAATATGATACTGACCACTTTAAGAAAAAATTACGGGCTGAGTACCATTTTACCAAGTTTGCAGTGAAACATCAGTGGCTGTACATCAGAGCGACATCATGCATTTCAATGTATAGTATGTTTCGCGCTCAAGGAGAGGGGCGGTGCATTGGGGCACAGTAAATGTTCTCGGAACTACCCAAGTTCAGTTTTTGGCTCCTTTACAGCACAATCTAGTCCACATTTACCAGTTAAGAGTTAACTAAGCCGGAGCATGCTGTCAAAATCCACGACTTCACAGCGAGATGGTGCAGGAACATCAAGAGAGCGACACCACCTGTCTTTCGCTATTGAATTTTTTTTAGTGGCTTGTTAGGGCTCTTCTCATGGCATGAGTGGCTTTTGTGGTATCATAATAGCATAACTTACTACCAGTACAACTTTACTTCATTTCCACTTTAGTCTGTTTTTAAGGCACACTAAAGAGAAACATCCCATCGGCTTTCAACAGCAATAACACAATTTAAAGCTCTACACTCGCAGAATTTACACGTCTTATGGTGTAATGTAGTGCCACAGCAATAACTGTCATATAGTCTTGTACACATTGATTTTTTAATGCCACGCATCCAGTATTACTATCCCGTTAGAAATGCTATGCCACAGTGATGCGATGCAAATGCACAACAGACAAATAGATGCAGGTGGCATTCCTGAAATGGTGTGCATGAAAAAAACCATAATTAATCGCTGCTTTTAGAAGTGTATTTGAACTTCTTGGCATAAAGCTTCATTACGAGAATGATGATTACGAAAAATAATTACCAAATGATCAAGAAAATGATGGCCAGGCTCCCTCTGTCAAATTTAGCATTAAAATCTAATGCTGCTGACATCAGCATAATGCCATGGACTTTGCGGAATTTTGGTTAATTTGAGCTGTTGCTACGCCAAATAAGTTGACAAAAAAATAACAGGCAATAAAAAAAATCAGTACACTTCAGTGATTACTCTGCAGGATTTGTAGTAGATTTTACAAAAAATATACATGGTTTTAAAGGATTTTAAGCCCTGAAAATACATTTTCTAGGATTAAAGTACCATGATGCTTGACAACTAGAAAACACTGTTTTCGACAATGAGAAAACATTTCTTTCATTGCACACTGGATGAAAGAATGAACAATTGCTCATTGAGCCTTCTTCAAATAAACCATCCCCAGCCACTATAAACAACATGGCTCCCAACCACAAAGATACTAATTGGATCACATGAATTGGACTCCTGGATTGCATCCACTAAGCTTAGCTAAATGAAATTTAACAATTTTTAAGCACTATATGAAACTTGAACCCTTTCAAGGCATTGAATGTGGTAGTTTCATTTCAGATTCAAGAGTGCTCGAAGGTAGCAAAGATCATTATAAATCCTGTTCTGGTTCCGAAATCATTTACTGTGAAAGCCTGCTGCTTTCACAGAAACACCACCATCTTGCTTTCTGCTAAAATATTGGCACTACTTCCTCAAGTAACTTTTCTGGAATGCACACATCGTATTTACCCAATATCATTAGCTTCCCCTTATAGACCTACACCATGTTAGTAAACAGCGGTAGGCCCCGTCGATATATTTTAGGCCCTATAGCGACGTCGCGTAGGCTCCGCCCAACGTTTGGCTCCGCCCACGTTCGCCGCCACCGCTTGCACGCGCGGATGGCGAATTTTTTTTTAATGGGGTGGGGGAGCTAAAACCACGATTTCATTATGAAGCACACAGTAATGGGGGCGCCGGATTAAGTTTGACTACGTGAGACTCTTTAATGTGCACCCAGTGCACGTTTTTGCATCTCGCCCCAATCGGGATACGGCCGAACGAGACGCTAGGCCTAGCTCGTTGACCGCTGCAGTGACGGCCGACAGCGCTTGCGGCCTGGCCTGCTGCTCATCATTGTGCGCTTATTTTCGACAACACGATTAATGTGGGCTTAAATGAATCGGTTTTGTCGGTGTCGTTGGTGCAAATAGCAAACGAAACTTAGTGCTTGCAAGCCAGCCGAGCCGCCTCGCTGAGACGGCCGGTGCTTCGGTTTCCGTCTGCGAGACGAAATGCCGTCGCGTCGTTGCTCCGGATCGCGCCGGTGGTTTAGTACTGGGCGCTGCTTTACGAAACACGCGCAAATTCAAGATAGATTTTCTATTAAGAACTATTTTATGTTAAAAACAAGCTGTAGCCGATTTCTACGTCGCCGTGAGCGGCGATAGAAGCGATCGCCCCAGCGATGGGACCGGCAAAGTACCGGCCCTACGGCGACGCCGCCTGTGTAGGCCGGGGCCCGCGCAATGTGAGCTAGCTGTTGTACGCGGCCGTCCGATCGCTCCAACTCTGTGCTAACACTGTACATTTTGTTTCGCGCTCGAAATTTAACTGACACGTTTAGGCGCATTTATGACTTCCACACTGCAATAAACGCAGCTGTGACCCTGCTGCCTGCGTATGTGAACATGTGATAGGATATTTACACTGCTGGTGGCTCAATTCTTTGAGATGAAAACAAATTCGAATGTGACGTGCTTTGTGGGGCATCTGCTCGCTCGACCTACATTCAAGGCTAATCCTAATCTAGCTTTCCCACAGTGCGGCAAGCAATTATATTGGCACGCTAATAAGGATCCTAAGATCGTATATGATCCTAAGATCGGCTAATGCACGCCAATCAAAATAAATGAGAAGCTTAATGGTTACGAAATGTTTTGCGCATGATGGATTATCTGGTATCATAATCCAACTTTCGCTTTTTACCACAGCGGCCCATTGCTTGCGACTGTTTTTATCAGCAGGAAACCTATGAAAACTTTAGTCTCTTGCGTATTTCGACGCAACTCAGCTCATCCACATACTGCGTTTCTTTCATTGTAAAATTGTAGAATAAAGACATCACAGATGGAACCGCACAACCACCCACGAAACCCAGCGGCTGCTGTGGTAGGCGCGACACGGGCGGCGGCTCGGCGGCGGAGTGCCTACCAAGCGAAACTAAATTCCGACGACAGCGCCACCGCATTTTCGTGACGTAGCGCCGTGGTGTAGGTCTATACATTCTAATCTACATTGCCTTCAATTGTTTTCAAAATTAACTTGAAAGTGATTAAGTAAAAACAGCATTATTCCTGGATGCATGCGGAATTGTATCGAAGCAATTTAATCATATTCTTGGCGTCAGAGTTAGTAAAAACTGAAACCGATTCGATCTAGATCAATGTGCTGTCACAGTCAAAGGGAAGCATCTCTGAAGTACATTTTAAATAGTAGGAGTTGAGATGAAAATCCAGTATCTAGCATCAACATGCCAACCTACCACACAGCGTTACACTTTCATCTGTGTTTATATCACTAAAGGGCACCTCATCAGATTGGCAACTGCAAAAAAGCAAGTGCAGCATGTAAATTGCAGGCTGAAAGTCTGTCTGGTGAAAAGTCAGTCAAGTTAGGTCAGTCGGTCTGTGTGTAACTCTTTTCCCGCCCACCAAGATTACTGGATAGTCGATAGTCGAATGAGTAGCGCACCGGGCTGCTGTACTAAGGCTTCGGAAACAACCATCAGACCAACTTGGGTCACTGAGTATGTGGCAATGTGTACATATGTGCCACTCTTCAACGAACCTCTTTCATGCCAACACGGGTCACTGTAGATGCAAGACTGGGTTGGTACCACTGTTCGAAGAAACTCTGACACCCAGTTGGAGCACTGGGTCCACTCGGTCTGTGCTCCAATTAACCTCCTTAATGCCAACTTGGGTGACCGGGTCACCCAAGTTGGCTTAAGCCAGCTACCATCTTGGCTGACCAACTTGAGTGACAGTCACCCAAGTTGGTCACCCAAGGTGGTAGTAGGTGTATGCCGCTCTTCAATGAACGTCTTTGACACCAACTTGGGTAATTAGGTATGTGTCATGGGGAATGTGCCAATGCTGAAATTTCTCCAATGCTGAGCGGAATGGAAGCCAGGTCACAAAGGTTCCTCAAGGACATCAACTCGATGTATTAACAGGCTGTGCCACAAATGCACTGGGTAGGTGCCACTTTTCACTGAACAATTTTCATGCCAACGCTTTGGCAAGCTGCACCATGAATGCACTGAGTATGTGCCGCTCTTCAATGAGCCTCTCACCAACTTGGGTCACTTATGCGCCACTGATTGTGCGGCAAGCGAGGGAAAAATTCTCAGCGTTCGCAGGTCCGGTGCACCACACTTCTCATCTCAGCAGTGCTATTAGATGGCCGAACATGTTCAGAAAGAAGTGCGAGGAGCTTGATTGCCGCATGACGCATTTCTCGGCGTTCACACGCACCAGTGCGTCATGCATTTCGGATGCCACCCCAGGCTCTGCGGTGGTGCCGAGTGGTCTTAGGGAAGCGCGAAAGAGGGGTCTCGCTGCAATACACGGCTTATACATAGCTTGTTTTGACGGCGGCAATACATTGTATGAATATTGATTCAATGCTAACGCATTCCTGTCGACAGTCATCGTGAGAAGGCTTCTGCCGCAATTTTTGAAACTGCACATACCCATGAGAACAGTCCAGATTTTATACTGTACATACCAACAGGGATGGCTTTAGACTGCATTTAGACTGGCCCACAAAAGAGGCAAGAAACCCCATGTGTAAAAATTTATGCAACAATTGTAAAACCGAAGACCAAGCCCAAATTCATAAATTTTATGGGAAATTTGGGAGTTGGCAGGTATGGCATGAAATTAAGCAGAGCTTGAAAAGGGCCCACACTCCATCTCACAAGTACCTTGCAGCACTGCCGAAGGTACGAGACGTACACAGCTTACTCGTTTATTCCTTGCGCAGTGGACTATAGTTCCGGACGTAACTGGATGATTATTGGTGGCACTAGAGAGGTATTTTTCCTTGCTACATGACACAATACAGCTACAAGTGACATGTTAGGACCTTTGCGCAAGCATATCATATACCTCTAATTACTGAGGCAGTTACTACTGGTAACCGTAACAGCCACCCTAGTCGTAATTACCTAGCAACAGAGCAGCACCCATCAGTGCCGACCACCCGCTTCAATCCAAATTTGCTGCTGTTACTGGTTCTCTGCCCTGTCAGCAAGAAATAAGTAGCAAAATCTGTCATTGCTAAGTCTCATCTGAAGCTGAGGTCAAAGCATGAGGTATGTTTTGTCATAATTATTGAGATCGGCTGTTTATTTTTATGCTGCTAGCACTACAGAATGGCACCGAGCCATAAAACTGGTTTGATTTCTAGTTAGCAGATGGCGCCACAGCATTAGCATTGGTAATGCATTGACAATGTGCAATGCTAGAAAGGCCTAGTTGTTCCCTGCATCATTAATTTACCATCCCACTCTAGTATTACAGATGACAGTAGCAAGTAGACGCCAAGTACAGTTGACTCTCTCTAAAACAGACCCTGATAATCTGACAAAAAATGTCCGTTTTACCCTAAGTCCGTAATACCCAAAACGCCTCACTTCCGAAACTTTTGTCGCGATGCCTAACAACGTTATTGCAAAGAGTGAAGGATGAACGTCCAAAGTTAAAAAAAAATCACAGTTTCGCCCGAAAGGCGAAGCATCAATTGCGATAGCAAATTAGTGCACAGCTATATGAAGTAAGGATAGTAGTTTTATCGGCCATATAAAGTTGTAAACATTCGCTTACTAACTAAATTCACAAGCATGGTGTCACGCATGCATAGGTAAAGATGAACACATCTTGCTCGGTGACCGCGGTAAATCGCTGTCACAACGTTGGAGTAAGTAAGTGCAGCAGCAGCAGCGAGTGAATTGACCTTTGTGCTGTCTGTCGCTTCAATGCACACTAAATGTCGAAAGCACAACACATATGACGCTACTGGCACTGGGCGCACTTTGTCCAGATCGCATATCGCTTTGAAGATAAAGCCCGCGCGGGTGCGCACTTTGACTACATCGCAGATCGCTTTCAAGATACGGCGCTCGCGTGGCCGCACTGTAAGCAGCAGCTGCCAGAGTAGAAGCACCCTCCCTTGCCTCGCGTGCAAAAGAAGACAGTGTGCTTCCACTCTGCCTTCCTCCCTCGCACATGTGTGATTGAGCCGTGATTGTTGACTGACCCTTGCAAGTCAGTTGTCAGCCCGTGTCGACATGGCAAAGGTACGTTTTATACGTCCGATCTTGAAAAAAATTGCCACAAGATTCGTCCGCTGTAGCCAATAGTCCGTTGTAGCACGGTCCATTAAAAAAGAACTTCATTGCATAAATAAAATAGGTAGAGTAAACTAAGGTTCACATATGGTCCGTTATATCCGTAAGTTTGTTGTACGCAGGTCCGTTGTAATGAGCGTAGACTTTAGACACGGAGCGAACGCTGTGGCGCAGGTCAACATTTACAAGGGCGTTCGCCCTTACTGCTTGCTAAGGAAGCTACAAGTTAACTACAGGGAAAGCATGCAGGTGAACTGAAGCCCGCTGTCGCATGCATGTAAACGCATCTTATGGTTACGACATCAAAACATTTTGTATGTCAATCCACCAACCATGGAGCATGTGTCGAAAGGATAGCAAGCAGACGCTGAGCAGACAAAGCGACGTGGATGAGCACAGCTCTAGGGGCATTTGGCCTTCCTATCGGCTAAAAGTTTGTGTAGCTTCCATAGTGCTGCAAGGATCTACTGAGACAGAGTATAGTTGGTGTAGCTTCATCACTGAAGAAAGTTGCTGAAAAGTCACATGGGTTGAAGAAAGTTGCTGGAAAATATGCCGTGTCAGTCATGTTGTCAGCACCGCAAAAGTTCAGGGTCTTTGCGCAAAAGTCAACCAAAGAAAGAAAGAAAGGGCGGATGATAGGTCTTGTGGTGTTAAACACACACAAATTCGTTGCCTGTGAACAGAGAGTTGTCTATAAGATACCACTTTCAAGCAATCACAGTTTTGTTTACAAACAAGTCAGCGCTGAAACGAGAGGCTCAGGGAGCATAGAGACACTGTCGGCCTTGCTAATGCACCGGGCAACTTGGCTGCGCATCGCATGATGATGATGATGATTTATTGGCATCTCCTTTGAAACGTGGCGGTGACAAATAGTCACCTAGCGTGCTTGGTTTAATCAGGCATACTACACATGTATTTCATTCTAGCATTCTGTTGTATTTAGAACACAGAGGAACGATGCATCCGATGCCTGAACATCATCTTTATTTCATGTCCCCCCGCAACCATCCTCATCTTCTTTCCTTTCAACATTTCCCCGGTTGATAAAAAAAACTGTAGCACATAGTCCCTGAGCTTCAACGGAGTTTTTTTAACTCGTGCGCTCTTCCGTGGAGGTTGGCCGGTCATTTTGTCCTGCAGTGAAGATGGCGAGTACTTGATTCACTGCTGGCTTGTGCTGCTACTTTTTGCCGTGACGTAGATGGACAGTCAGCATGTTGTTCACTCGCAGGAAATGCACTACCTTGAAGAGACTCATCAGGTAGTGGTAGAGTCCATTCTAGAATACCAGGTCGATTGCCTGTGAACTTCTCCGCAGCTTCTGGGTGTATCGCTTGAAATTTGGAGGCGTTCCACACTCGGCCGTCATCCAAAAGAAATGAAGCTGGCCCTCGTTGTTCAATAATCTGCTTCGGTTTCAAAAAGCACGAAGATATTTTCCCGTGAACTGACGACTTTCTCACGCGGACGTAGTCACCGACAGCAAAGTGTCTTGTCCGGGCTCCGCGACGGCAGTCTGTGTAAAGTTTGGAAGAAGCTTGGTTTTGTCTGATACGCTGGCGCAGCCATTTCATCGCCTGTGCTGGATTTTCGTGAAATGAAGAATCCGGTAATCCAACAATGCTTAAGCGTGTTCGTGGCAGTTGTCCGTGCAGCAAAACGGTAAGTGCAACTCCCGTTTTGGCATGAGGTGTGCAGCGGTAGACCCCCAAATAGTCTGTCACGGCGACACGGATATCACACCGCTCGTATCTGCCATCTGGACAACAGATTTGAGGACTCTGTTGAACCTTTCTACAAGCCCGTTTGCTTGCGGGTGGTAAACAGAAGAAAAGCAATGGCTTATGCCATGTTCCTGAAGGAATTCTTCAAATTCAGCCGAGCTGAACTGCAGTTCGTGGTCGGAACCTATTTCACTCGGGTAGCCTTCACGAGAAAACACTTGTAGCAGAAAGTTCTTGACCGTCGCCATAGAAACTTCTCTTGAAAAAAAAAAAAACTTCTGGCCATTTGCTGTGCTAATCAATAAGCGTCACTGCATAACGGCATTTGATGGGAGCTTGCTCAAATGGGCCAATAATATCAATGGCAATCTTCTCCCAAGGGTTGTCAGGGAAAGCTACTGGCTGCATAGGTGCTACAGTTGGCCATGCTCATTTGTCACATGACTGGCAAACAACACGTTTTAACCAGTTGTTCTACATGGTTATCCATTCGAGGCCACCAGTGCAACTCTCGCAAACGGCTTTTCATACGACTGATCCCCGGATGTGATTCGTGTGTGACTTCCATCAAACGACGAGTAAGGATACTTGGAATTGCCATCCTGTCACCATGGTAAAGCAAGTCGTGTACAATGGATAGTTCTGCATGTACATGAAAATATGGCATTAGCTCCGCTTCCAGACATTTTGTATCAGGCCAAAAGGACAAAACAAAGTCCATGACTTTTGAGATTGTACTGTCAGATGCACTCTCCGCTTGTAATTCTGCAATGGTTAACATCGGAGAAAGAAGGCAAACAAACTCATCTTCAGCAACCTCATTGGTTTTTCCTTGCAAAGGCAGTCGAGAGAGCGCATCAGCCACCACATTATTGTTTCCCTTACCGTACTCTTGTAACAAAGAATTCGCGCTGACCAACATGGAATTTGCAATGGCCGATGTCCAACATCTTTGGTTGACAGCAAGGTGACAAGACCACTGTGGTCAGTTCGCAAGACAGAGGGGCGACCCCAAAGGTACACGTGCCAATGTTCACAGGCCCAAACACATGCTAAGGCTTCACGTTCGCCTGCAGAGTACTTCCTCTCTTGTGGGCTCAAGGTACGGGGCAAAGGCAACCGTCTGTAGAATTCCCTTGTTATCTTGTTGCAGCACAGCACCCAGTCCATACTCGGAGGCATCGGTCGTGACGATGGCGGGTAGGTTCAGGTCAAAGAAATGTAGAACCGTGCAAATTGTCAGCAGTGGTTTCCAACGGCAGCTGGCGTCCAAGCAAATGGCTGGTTGCTTTTTCCGCTGTCTCACCTGCATGCTGAGCACGGCGATTGAACCAATGTCGAGCCACGATCACATTGACTGAACGCTTGAAATGATCCGAAAGCAGGGCAATTGCAGAGTCATACGCGTCATTCGTCGACCCGGTGTCACCTGTGCTCGGACTAGTAGCAAGAGCAGAGCCAGACTGCAAGTCCGCTGGCTTCAGTGTAGAGAAGATCCGCTGCCCCTCCATACCAAGACATGTGTGCAGGATAGCTTTTCGGCGTTCGGCTGGAAGCTCTGAAGCTCCAGAAGCCACCATGTACGTCTGAAAGGCCTGCTTCCACTGGTCCCATGGGACAGCAGGATGACCAGGTGAAGGCAGGAAAGGCGGTGGCAGTTGCAATACCGGAATGCTCATTGTGGTGATGCAGCAGAAATCACCAGGACTCTTGCTCTTGCATGGGTTGAAATGTCGTCGCCAATATGTTGTATTTAGAACACAGAGGAACGATGCATCCGATGCCTGAACATCAACCATCCTCCTTGGAAAGTCTGTCATATTTTTGTATACATCTCCATCATCTTTTCTTTACTCAACAGTTCTCTATCTACCTTATATCGCTACTTATGCCTGTAACGAATCCAGTCGTATCAATTTCTTCCCTGCTTTTTTTCCACCAATACTCTAAACGTCTTTTGCTTATCTCAACAGCTGAATGGTTGATGGTTCCGTCCACTTTAAATTCAAATGCTTCTGGAAGGTGTATGTTACCTCCGGGTCTCACTGGGTGAATCCCTTCGCAATTTATTAGGATGTGCTGAGTAGTCTTCGGGTTTTTGCTGCATCATGCACATGCCTCATCTTGTTGCGAATATTCGCTCCGGTGTGTTTTTGTCTTTTGGCAACCAGCTTGAGCCTCAAATAGCAAGGTACTGCCCTTTGTGTTATCATACAGATATTCCGACAGAGTGAGACAGAGTGAAAAGAGCGCTGACTTCCAACTGTTTATTCTGCTGACGATGCTAGACATATGTACACATACGAAGCGTCATCAGGAAAGGAAAATCAAGGAAATAAGGAAAGAAACATCAGTCAGCATGAATGGCACAAGGTGATATCAACCCCCATGAACCCAATCACCAACAATCTAAAAACCGTAGTTCTTCCTTAGTCAGTGTTGAGGATGGCATGCTCACACACCTTTCCCCCACACGAGCAATCTTAACTGCCTCAATTATCTCTCTGACGCACTGATCTTTGTGTCGAGATACCATCCCGCTTTTCTTGAACTTAGGCTTGCATGGCTTGGTACGACGACGCAGTGGTCTTATCACCACATTTACGGCCGTGTAACCCAAGCTGGCCCTGATTACCGTCACTTACATTCTTGCTGTGCTCCCTTAGTCTGGTGTTTATGCATCTGCCAGTCTGTCCAATGTATTCGCGTCCGCAAGCCAACGGCACGCGATATACGACACCCTCGTCACAAGAGACAAAACGATCCTGGTGTTGAATCTTGCATGATTTCTTCTCTTTAATATTGCACGGGTTTGTTTTCTTGCAAAGGATTGAAAGTTTTAGCGGAGCTGTAAACACAACATCAACGCCTACGCGTTTTCGCGTGCCGTTGGCTTGCGGACGCGAATACATTGGACAGACTGGCAGATGCATAAACACCAGACTAAGAGAGCACAGCAAGAATGTAAGTGACGGTAATTAGGGCCAGCTTGGGTTACACTGCCGTAAATGTGGTGATAAGACCACGCGTCGTCGTACCAAGCCATGCAAGCCTAAGTTCAAGAAAAGCGGGATTGTATCTTGACACAAAGATCAGTGCGTCAGAGAGATAATTGAGGCAGTTAAGATTGCTCGTGCGGGGAAAGGTGCGTGAGCATGCCATCCCTAACACTGACTAAGGAAGAACTACGGTTTTTAGATGGTTGGTGATTGGGTTCATGCATGTTGATATCACCTTGCGCCATTCATGCTGACTGATGTTTCTTTCCTTATTTCCTTGATTTTCCTTTCCTGCTGACGCTTCATATGTGTACATATGCCTAGCATCGTCAGTAGAATAAACAGTTGGAAGTCAGCGCTCTTTTCCCTCTGTCTCTATCGTCGTCCCTTCCTTGTTATTTTTCGCGCTGTTACACAAGTTGCAATGAACCAACTAGCCCAGCAAGCCACCATTCCGGTTATACAAAGCAAAACACTGAAATTTAGCATTATGAAACAGTTATTTTTAACTGTAAGTAAATATAAAAACCAACAAAAGAAAAGAAAAAAAAACAGGGAGAGCGATAACAAGGGATGAGCATGGTTGAAGAACATTTATGGCATAAGATACGATCGAACAAGTTTCTGAAATTGATTAAAGTCAAGTTCTGTTGCAATGTCAGATGGCAGGTTATTCCACTTGGTTGTAGTGCGTGGTATGAAAGAATGAGTGGTATGAAGAATGACAGAATGGAAGTTCTGCTGAGAAGCAAGAAAAAAAGTGACAAGATAGATATGGGAAGCGTTTTCCATGGTTGCAGCTGGGGCAGAAGCTTGCATAGGTGGGCCGTCAGTGTCCCTGTCTCACCTTCAAATCCAACTCTCATTCCTTGTTATGACTCAAGTGAGACGCGTGTCAGATCTATGTTTTCATCATCCTTCTGTCTCCTTTTTTGATATTTGTGTATGTAAACTGCAGCTGCTGATAGCAGCTGCGGATATAAATTCTTCTTTCTTTTTGAATAAAACTTAAGTTGACAGTTTGTAATTGACTTGTTGCATGTTCCTTGTTTTCCACTTACTTCGTGTGTCACCGTGCCTGCCACAGCACAATAGAACGATTAGGATATGGCATACTCAGTGATGACCTAGGAATTTAGCTTGAGCTCCACCCTCAAAACTACACCGTACCTGCTTTCTGCGCCTCTGCTCTTCAAAACATAGCTCCCAAGGCACCATTTTAAATGAAGCTCGCCTCTCATGATGTCACGTAAATGAGCAAATGTCATTGGCTGGGAAATTTATACAAATTCTTACGAGTTTGACAGTGGTGTGTCTGCCACTGCATTTTTAGGTTGTTGCCGACTGTAGATTGGTCGACTGCACTTCTTGGTTAGCAAAAATGTCAGCCTCTTCCTGAGTTGAGGCTTTGTAAAACTGAAATGTAGATGAGTGGCTACGTTGCCTTTAAAATGTTGCACTAGCTCTGTGTTATCACACACTTTGACAGCATCTACCTAAGGTTAAATAATTTATTGTCAACAAAGAAAACACTACATCACATTGGCATGTAAAGGATGACTCTATATGGTAAGTTTTGGTGACATTTCCTGAACAACAATGACTCAAGTACATAAATTGCTCTCAGATCACTGATTTAACAATGAAGTCAGCAGAGCTTCTGTTTAGGTGCAAAATTCAAGCAAGGGGTCACTGACCCTCACCTACTAATTAATAATCTCTCCCTTAAAAGTAAATAGTTCAGCATAAATACTCTTGCAGTCTAAACTGTCTTAAGGTTTCTTCTTAATGTTTCTTTTAGAAAAGGTGCTATATTCTCAGGCAACAAATCATTCACTATGTCAACTTGCACTGGAGTGACCTTGTTGCATATGTTGTATTTTCATTAGACAAGTCCTCCCTGCAATGCCTCCGAGAAAATAAATAAATAGTGTGCTGCAGTGCTTTAAATGCACTGTGATGCTCTGTTCATCAGGCTGGGCACTTACATTTTAGGGGGCAGCAGCACTTGTGCAGATGAGGTTGTGCAAGCATACAGAACAATAGAAGATTGGCCTGTTCAATGATTCTATGTTCAAACCACTTCAATTTAATTTGCTTTAATTTTCTTGCAACCATTCACACACTTCTTCCAATATTTTGCCTACATCAGCAAAAAGCTGGATTCCCCATAATACTCAGCTGCTTCGATTCAAAGCAAAAGCTTTCCTTTCATATTTGAAATGTGAAATATTCTCACATATCCATCAACCCAACAGAACTACATACTATGGCAAACAGCGAGAAAACGATACTATGATGAAGGCAACAGACGACACGGGCGCCCATGTCGTCTGTTGCTTTAATTTTAGTGCCGTTTTTGCAATGTTTGCCATAGTGTGTCGTTGAACCCACAAGCCCGGCTAGCAACCATTTTGCTAAACGAACTCACCTGGCAGGCCAGCCACGTTTTAACCAGAGGATGTGCTTAGTCCGCGCTCAGCATGTTCAGGGCGCAGGCTCTGCGCAAGAGAAGTGACAATAAGTCACACATTAAACTGCAATGTTTCACTGCTGAAACCTGCAAATGAGGCATCACAGGTCATAGACAGCCACATATGCTTATGACCCCGTGCTAACCACTATATCGTTGCCCCATTTGTTGCCCTGTATACAGTGCATGCTGCATTGCGAGGCACAAGGCCCATTTAAGGCATTCTTCAGCGCACACTACCAGCTGCGCCCTCACACCCGCTGTGCTCCATGCTACCGCTTACCAACTCTCTACAATGCATAGAAAGCAATGGGCTGTGCCAGCTAACCAGATGAAGGGCTACTCCACTGTACGGCTCTAACAGCCCCCTACATGATGCCGACTGAATGGAAGCATCACAAACGGTTAGTAGCCCACAATGGGTGAGCCCCCCTTCATTCGCTGGAACACATAGCCGACTTTCGTTACCGATTGGCTGATGGAAGCCCTAGCCTTCACTGCGTGGAGCTGATTAGGTGGAGTGTAGCGTCCACGTTTGGGGTAACCTTCCCACGTTGGCTACTCATATTGCAATCTGGCTCGTCACTTTTCTCTTGCAGAGATTATAGGTGGCATCCAAACTGCACTCAGTACGTTTCGGCTACTTCACGCAATGAAAAAACATTCCATTAGGACAGAAAATGAATTGAAAGAAATGAAAAAAATTTATCGAGCGTGTGTGGGCTGTGGCTTTGCGTAGTCACGACAGTACAAAGTGTCCTGGAATGTCAGGAATGGATGTACAGGCATTCGGCTCCTACCAAGAGCTTTCCAAGTTTGTAGAGTTCTGTCAAAGCACTGTAAGTACAACGATCTTGCATGCTCTTCAGGATTGCAGCTTGATGTCCGCATAAAAACTGACGTGAGAAGATTGTACCTCGGAGGCCACTGATTTAGAATAGTGCAGTCGTCATATCTCGCGATCAGAAAAGCGGAACTCACGGTTAACAAGCTGAAATGCCACGCAACCGCAGCGCTCAATAAAGAAGACAGTTTTTCATGTATGTCAAGCTTGGTGGTGTCAAAGCGGAACGTATAAGAAACTGTCAGACAGCATACTACAAACCAGGCAAGAATGGGCTAGCATTTTGGCCATGTAGTAGACGTTGCTCTGACATACAAATAGTTTACACACAAGCCTTCATGTGTCATCTAGGAAAATGGCAATGATGAAGCAGCCCCTGGAAAGCAAGTGCTAGTTTGGGTTTCAAGGAACATGCGTGCTCCTGGCGGTTGCCGGACATCCTAACATTCTTTCTTTTACTGACATCCTTTCTTTTATTTCTCTGTTTGTGAATTTTAAATCAGGTGAGGCATGGGAAATGGTTATCTTTGTGCGTCCATCGAGCTTGCCTCCACTCAACCTTGCCACTCGCTCAGCGGTATCACAAGTCGAGCCGGCTCGCACTCGGTCACCTGCTTCGGTTGTCATGTCAAGTATGAAGATGGGAAAGGTAAGACATAAGTTTGATCAGGCGTGCAAGGAATGGAAGACGCAGAAAACCAGGCGAAACAAAGCATTTGCCGAAGATGGCTAAATTGTGGCATCGCATGTCTTGTGTGGCTGTGTGGTGTTCTAACACCGGGATTTCCAGTTCTGCGAAGTTTTTGAAGTTTCCCAATTACCACAGGTAAGCACAAGTATTTCACTCTATTTTCTGAGCAGGTATTCATTTTGCATGAGTAAACCAGTTCTGTGCAAGAAAGTGGACTGACATAAGAGCAGCGTCGCTCAACTCATTCGTCATGACGGCAGCCCATCTGCTGCCGGTGAAATACTTGGAATGAAGGGCTCGAGTGTGTGTTTTTTGGGCTATGGGTCATTCCACGCGAAAAGTCCCAGCCCAAAAAGCGACCATCGTTGATTTTCTTGAAAAAAATTGGGCTAGATGAATATTGTGTGAATAAGGTTTCACCAAAGTACTTTGGTAAAAAAAAAATGTTTTGATCACATGAGCGCTCTTTGAAGAGACTTAGGGTAGTCCCAAAGGTGATGGAATACAATTTCTCGTCGTTTCATCGTTACGGAATACAGGCGCGTGCGTTAAGTTCTATATTGCCTATTTCGCAAACACAACACGCATTTTGCACAGTGACATTGGTACAAAGGCTTTTGGCCCATGCGAATTCGCTTTAAGTAAACTATCACATGTCATCTTGGTTACCTTCTTAGAGCTTTTTTAAGAGCCACGATTATGAAACATATTCTCGTGTATATTCTATGCTGCTTACATTATATGCGCTCAATACACCTCCGCATTAAGAACAGCCCAAGTTGCGACGGAGAGGCAAACCGCTCCAGCCACTGCTCGGTACAAATTTTTTCGGAGTGCTTCTGCTTGTTTTTATCGAAGCGTCTAGAAAAAAAATTGTCACGTCGTTCCATCAGAAGCATACTTTCGTCACGACAGTTTCACAAGGGATAAATTCCCATATAATGCTTCAAAGGGCCGAATAAAGAAGCCTGTGCATTGATTCTAATGCGGCTGCAGCGAGCCACTGGAGGGTTCAGCGTGCCGTGCACACCGCGCCGGCCCGGGGAGGGGAGAAATCCGAGAATTGAGAAGGAAAGCGCGCGCGCGGAGGAGAGTGTCACTACTTTCAAGATCAAGGGGCTTTAGTAACTCCTAGACCGTTTTGTTATGGGCACCGCCATTGCGTAGGCAGTGGCACCATCTATGGGCAGTTGGCACGCTGGCTTGGCTTGGGCGAACGCCTGTGTTGTATGCTGTGGTATAGACTCGGCGGCAGTTTATGGTGGATTTTTTTCGCACTCGCACGGTCTATTTAGAATCAAATGGCGTCTTCTACGTGGGGAACGGTCCTGTGAGGCGTAGTGAAGGAATTTAAGTCTGAAGTAATTAAGTGGCTAGAGTAACTGCTGGTGTTAGGGCGGACGGAGCACCCAGCGTAAGGTCCGCGCGTTTGTTTGAGCTTACAATCAGCCTCGGATATCAGCTGTATTTCTGAAAATTCGTTTCACGAATGTTACGTTACTGCAGCATTCTCAGCACTGTAATTCTAAGCTCTGGTTTAGCTGCAACGAGTAGTTACGAAACATTTGACGATCCTAACAGCGTGGGTACGTTCTGTTGGAGAATAAGTCGTGCTGCTTACGTAGACAAGCGTTCAAGTTGTTATGTGTAGATACACTGGCGACTGCCTTGTTTGCTGGGCAAGGTTTCCGCCTACAAATAAAATAGTTCGGTTAATAATAACTGCATGCCGTACAATGTGAATCACACTTTCCAAGTGGTCGAACGACCAGCTGCAGACTGTGCGAGCGTCCGAGGCAGTACTAAATGCTGTGTTATAGATCTGTTTGTTCTATAAAGCGTATGGTTCAAGTGGTCTAAGCATGCAGCACGACCATGCGGAGTCTTATTGCGTTGTTATCCCGTGTTATGTTTTATTTTGCCGCAAAAGGAGGACACATGAACCCTTTTTTTAAGTATCCTAAGTTCCGTCATTTACGACGCATTCCCACGCGTTACAGAAATTGTGTACTTACACATAGCTGTTGGATTCTCTTTATGCAATCCCCTTTGGATATTGTGCCTTACAGGGCAAAAAAGCAATGCCGATCTAAGCACGAAGCAACCGCAGTGCTCGCTGTGTTAAGCAAAGCCTTCGGCCTCTTGCAGGAGGCTAATGTAGACATAGTGATGAAGTCTACTAGACTTAAAATGCGTGAGAACGATGCCGGTGGGCTGTGGCTGATGCAAATGTTTTACAACTCTTCGTCGAGTGAAAACCAATACATCCAACATAGTTCACAACACATACACACACCGCGGCTGATGATGCGCGTTGCATTTTTGCACATGCAAGAGAAATTTCCAAATAGTGTAGCTACTGCTGCACCTAAAGGCTACACAGTGGTTGTTTGACGACCTCGTAAGACCTGACATCCCGTAAATTGCACTCAGAACTAACTAAAACACCTCCGAATCGTTCTGCAACGCGCGACTGGCAACACATTCAAGCCGCGCCCTTTCCTCCTTGCCCGATGAAAAGGTCTCTTCACTGATTACAAACATAGGCCCTGCACGGCTTCCGGTTTTGCCCATTGACGTAGCTGCTAAATGTAACTGGCAAAGAAGCAATGGAACCATACGATAAAACAAAGCAGACTGATAAGGCACGTGACCGGAAGTTTCTTGGGGGCGGCACGTTCACTGCTGTTATCGCGAGCATCAAACTGTCTATACATGGCTTGTACCGACGTCACATCCGGTTGCCGTGAGATGCCCGTCGGCTATGCCGACGCACCACTGCCGGGCCACTATTTGCTTACCGCCGCCTCTGTCAGCTCGCATCGTGTTGGTTCGCGACCACTCGCAGCTTCAATATGGTTTTCTGCTCAGTCATTGGCTGCTCCAACCATAGCGACAGCTCCTGGCAAAAGAAGAAGCCTACTAACACAAACGTTTTCCGAATTCCGAGGATCGTCGTAGACAGGTGCGAGCGCTCCAAGATGCTCAGCACAAATAGGCACATGTTGTGGCTGGATCGCATTAATCGAGCTGATCTGGACCCCCAGAACCCCAATTTACGTGTGTGCAGATGCACTTCGTGACAGGTAAGAGGCTTGTGCCGTGAACTAAATGTTCGCGAAAACGTGGGAAGTAAGGACTACACTCTGAAGAAGTGAATGTTTTTGATTCGCAGGGACGCCATCAGATTTTTTTCGATAGCACGAACCCAGACTGGGCCTCGTCGCTGCATCTCGGCTACAGCATTAGGCAAGCAGATGCAGATTGCTACGAGCGCAGCGAGCAACGACGGCAGAGAAAAACGGGCGTATGCACACCAGATAGCCTGGCCGCGAACAGAGCAGTGTAAAAGAACAGGCATTGTTTATCTTCATTACTGTACTTTTACAGTGGAAATCAGGCTAATCAGGGCGGAATTTGAATCTCGTAGCATTTGCTGACATGCTCGGTAAATTTTGGTACGCGGGCATCTTTGAAGTTTGCCCGTCATCTAAAAACGGTGCCACCACATCCAGATGCACGATTTATTTTTCACTCTGCGTAAATCACAACAATGGTAGGCTATTTTTTGAGAAACGTGCCAGAAAAGGTTCTTGAGCTCACCTCTCCGAGGAGAAGCACCTTTTCGTCTCGTCGACGCATTTCAGACAGGTTTTTCACCCACCCACTGGTGAAATAGTTGTGTGCTTCCATTGATTTGAAAGCTTTCATTTCTTCCAACGTCACAAAGCTGGAGGAGTAAACTAGATAGTTTACGATATCCCCGTGGGTCACTTCAGGGAACACATTCACGTCGATCGTCGTGTCGACGCCCGGTCACAGCGTGTACGGGTCCATACCGTCGCACATTTGCACCTTTTCTTCATAGCGTACGCGCGCCGATCCCACAAGTTCAGAATAATAGCCTGCACTGAATGGCTCACTCCTCTGGGGAGGAGACATTGTTCCCGAAAGGATAAGAAAGCAATCCACAGTGTATCGGGAGCGGTCAGGTGTCACAGGCAAGCATAGGTCGGTAGTGTGGGAGAATACTCACTCACACTCACTCACCATAATTTTTTCCAGGCCCCCGTACTAACTCCACTCACCTCCACTCAAACTCACAGCACTCACTCGCACTCACAGACACTCACTCACACTCACAGGCACTCACGTGCACTCGCACTCACCTGCACTCACACTCACTCGCACTCACACCTTTGAAATGAGTGCGAGTGAGTGTGAGTGAGTGCGCCGACCTACGCAGGCAAGGCACTTCACGGTACGGACCGCAAGGACGGACAGCTGCGAAACAAAGAATGGGTTGCCAGCATGGACGCCGGCGCTTGATTGGGGCGGAAGTGACGTCAGTTCCGCCCCAATCAAGCGCCGGCGTCCATGCTGGCGACCCATTCTTCGTTTCGCAGCTGTCCGTCCGTGCGGTCCGTACCGACAAGTGCCTTGCCTGTGACGCCTGACCGCTCCCGATACGCTGTGGATTATTTTCTTATCCTTTCGGGAACGATGTCTCCTCCCCAGAGGAGTGAGCCATTCAGTGCAGGCTATTATTCTGAACTTGTGAGATCGGCAGCGCGTACGCTATGAAGGTGCAAATGTGCGACTGGTATGGACCTGTACACGCTGCGACCGGGCGTCGACACGACGATTGACGTGAATGTGTTCCCTGAAGTGACCCATGGGGATATCGTAAACTACCTAGTTTACTCCTCCAGCTTTATGACATTGGAAGAAATGAAAGCTTTCAAATCAATGGAAGCACACAACTATTTCACCAGCGGGTGGGTGAGAAGCATGTCTGCAATGCATCTACGAGACGAAAAGGTGTTTCTCCTCAGAGAGGTGAGCTCAAGAACCTTTTCTGGCACTGTTTCTCAAAAAATAGCCTACCATTGTTGTGATTTACGCGGAGTCAAAAATAAATTGTGCATCTGAATGTGGTGCATCTGGATGTGGACCTAGCAGATTTCCGCTGAACTATTACGTCATACACTTGCCTTTGCTTCGAGTTATCGACAAATTCGACTTCGCCCTGCCATCTGCTAGCCGCCTGGTTAGCTCAGATGGTAGAGCGGCTGCCCCGGAAAGGCGGTGGTCCCGGGTTCGAAGTCCCGGACCAGGACGAATTTTTCTTCAACTGCGAGGCTTTTTTTCGAGGAACCCGGTTGGGTTTCCATTGTAGCAAATTGCTACATTTGGGTGGATGTCTCAGTTTCCCTTTAATTACTTATCTCCACCTAGCGGATTTTCGCTGAACTATTACGTCATACACTTGCCTTTGCTTCGAGTTGTCGACAAATTCAACTTCGCCCTGCCATCTGCTAGCCGCCTGGTTAGCTCAGATGGTAGAGCGGCTGCCCCGGAAAGGCAGTGGTCCCGGGTTCGAGTCCCGGACCAGGACGAATTTTTCTTCAACTGCGAGGCTTTCTTTCGAGGAACCCGGTTGGGTTTCCATTGTAGCAAATTGCTACATTTGGGTGGATGTGTCAGTTTCCCTTTAATTACTTATCTCCACCTAGCGGATTTCCGCTGAACTATTACATCTGAATGTGGTGGCACGCGTTTTTAGATGACGGGCAAACTTCAAAGATGCCCGCGTACCAAAATTTACCGAGCATGTCAGCAAACGCTACGAGGTTCAAGTTGCGCCCCGATTAGTCTGATTTCCACTGTAAAAATACAGCAATGAAGATACACAATGCCTGTATTTTTACACTGCTCTGTCCGTGGCCAGGTTATCTGGTGTGCATACGCCCGTTTTTCTCTGCCGTCCTTGCTCGCTGCGCTCGTTGCGATCCGCATCTGCTTGCCTAATGCTGTAGCCGAGATGCAGCGACGGGGCCCGTCTGGGTTTGTGCTATCGAAAAAAATTGGATGGCATCCCTGCAAATCAAAAACATTCACTTCTTCAGAGTGTAGTCCTTACTTCCCACGTTTTCGCGAACATTTAGTTCACGGCACAAGCCTCTTACCTGTCACGAAGTGCGCTCCACAAACACGTAAATTGGGGTTCTGAGGGTCCAAATCGGCTCAATTAATGCGAGCCAGCCACAAGGTGCGCCGATTTGTGCTGAGCATCGTAGAGCACTCGCACCTGTCTACGAAGATCCTCGTAATTCGGAAAAAGTTCATGTTAGTAGGCTCCTTCTTTCGCCTGGAGCTGCTGCTACGGTTGGAGCAGCCAACAACTGAGCAGAAAACCATATTGAAGCTGCGAGTGGTCCCGAACCAACATGATGCGAGCTGGCAGAGGCGGCGGTAAGCAAGCAGTGGGCCGGCAGCGGTGCGTCAGCATGGCCGACAGGCATCTCGCAGCGACCGGATGTGACGTCAGTGCAAGCCATGTATACAATATGCTCCTGTAGGGAGCATACCTACGGGAGCATATACAGTAACTCTAGTATCGCCTAAGTATCGGCATGGGACCGAGTGTGTCAAGGGAGGTATAGGGAGTTTCCGGCCCCTGGATGAAGTTAACGCGCTAATTGCACTGGCGCTTGGGCATGTGTGCGCCTCACACGGCAAACGCTGGTCAGACTACTGTCTGCTGTTATCTTCCTTATTCCTCGTATTTAATAAATCGTCAGTAACCACAAACCACTGTGCAAACGCAAAAAGCCTGGAATAGCAAAGCCACTTGTACTGCTTGTACTAATTTGTCTTGTTTTGTGGGTATGTATGCAAACGATCCGGCATACATGACAATCGCAGCGTATGCATAGTTTTCACGGACGTCATATCTGGGGTGTATGGGATAGGTGGCCACCATTACGGAGAACTACTGCCGTGGCGCCGGCCTTTGCTGCATGTGCGGGTGTGATATTTTCGTGTTTTATCCGTGTTCTGACGACACAGCGTCGCAATGCCGATGTGTGCCATGATCGGTTGCAGTGCGAGAAGCAAGTCTGCTGCATAGAAAACGAGCATGGAGCCAGGAACTGCTTGCCGAAAGTGATAACTCGGCAATGCGAGCGCATGAAAGTGTTGTCGGAGGAGCGTCGGCGTCTCTGGCTTGCTCGCATAAACAGGAAACATGTAAATAACCTGGATTACGTCCGTGTGTACAGTCGCCATTTCAGTTCAACTATTCATTTGCTGTGTTTCTTAAAATGTGTACAGAGAGCCCACATATATAGTCACATTTGCTTAATTTTAACCGATTATCGGAACAGCGAGAATTCTCATTTTAAGATCGGTCTGGCACCTTGCTGCCCAATATGCCCGAGTAAGGACTGGTTTTCACAGTGAAAAAATGATTGAAATGCTATCGCAGTGGGCTCTACTTTTTATGCCTACATTTAACCAGAGTTGCAGAATGCCATATTTAGGTAAGCGAATAGCGAAATAAGGTATTTTGCGTCGTATATAATGCCCGGCAGCGTCGAGCATTTGGAGCAGTGCGCAGTGCACGGTGCCATAATGAACAGCTAACGAACGAGTTCATGCAAATGGGTACTGTGTTAACCACATTATTCCAGTGGTACAGATTTCCAAGTATATTTTTTTAATGTTTGTAACCTTACCTCGCTCAACACTGATGATGCGCTTGGGGGGTAGCCGCATTGCTGTCATGCCACTTACCCGGCCACTTGTGAAGTAGTTGTGAGCCTCAAGAATCTTGTAAGCTTTTATTTCAGTAAGCGATACGTGATTCGTCGACTGCACTAAATATTTTAAAATGTCAGCATGCGTCGTAACCACTAGCAGGTCGACATCAGTCGTCGTGTCGGTCCCGCCGCTAAACATATACGGATCAACACCGTCGCACATGTTGATTTTTGTTTCGTAGCGAGCACACGTCGGGCCCACCAGCTCGGCAAAATATGATGGGTACAATTCCTTCTGCCTGGCCGTCATTGAACACGCGACAGTTCGCAAATCGCAAAATCAACACCGAAAGACTGCACAAACGGCGCTCAAACATACGCGCGCATTGGTTACAGTGCTCCAACATGGCGGACGATCGCTAGCAGACGGTACTGTGACTTCACGTGAAAACTATGTATAGGAAACAAGGGTATGGTGGCTAGATGGGTAGGTGTGCCAACCGGCGCATCTGGAGCGTAGTTCACCGCTTCTCCGCGTCATGACGCAAAATTGGCGCTGCGGTCAGTAGAACGGTTCCGCAGCGCGCGTCGTCTGCTACAGGGCGACGAGCAAAAAAAATAAAGCCTGCATTGGAATAGTTGTGTATTGTCTGTTCGTGTCAATTTCAAAGGTGAAGAGCTCCGCGTCTCTCGTACTGTTTGCAAGTTCCTAAGCGACGTGGAATGCTCCAGGTCGAAAAAATGACCGGCGAGATTAGCGGCTGCATTGCTCCACCAAAGACCACCAAGGAGACTTACTGCTTCGCTCCAAACTGCAAGTCAGGCTCTAAATTTGTGAGAAAGACAGTGGAAATGTTTCGCTGTCTGAAAGGGAAAATGTTTGCCCCGGGCTGCTCAGTAGCTTCCTCAGTATCGGCAACGTTTATGAGCAAGCCGTACACCGAAAAGTGCATGTACGTCGATGAGCTCCTCGACCTTGGAAATTTGCAAGCCGCACATGAGGTGCTCAGCGCCTGCGGCATCGAGGAACGTTTCAGGGTCATTGCATGCAAGCGGACGCGCCGCATATGGGCTCCTTCTTTAATGTACACAGCGACTGGACATTTTGACCTGACACTCTCGATATTGCCATCATCGCATCCGGGAAGGTGAGCCGCACATTTTGAATCTACCTGGTTATCGCTGGCCCGCCCGGGTCGGATTTTTCGGCCTTTTTTCCATTTCTCCGGCGCTCGCCGGAGCTAGGCCTATATACTTTTGGCCTAGCATCCGCGACCCCCCGCAACCCACTCAGCCATGAACTATCAAGTAGTTGGCACCGAAATCGACCCCGCCGAAGTCCAAAACGGAGAATGGGAGACCATCCTGCGTCTCCGTAACCGATACCACCCGGCGACTGCCAGTCAATCTCCCCAACACTCCGCAGGGCTGTTACCGGAACCCAACGACGGCGACGGCCGCCCAACTGAGAAATACCGACATGCGACGCTATTGACGCGTTTGCGAAGCGCGCCTCTCCCGCAACTCCCGCGGGGAGACCTCAAGGTCGTAGTTAGACCGCGCGGCAGTTTCGACGTATCCAAGGAGACCCCCCGCAGGCTTTTCACAGCGATATGCGCAGCGACTAAAATACCCCTGCAGGAAGCGCTCGCCCAGGACCAGGTGCGGCTGCACCCAGCCAACAACACCTTCACGATCAGCACACCAGTGGAGGCTCGAGCTCGCACTTATGCCCAAATCACATCAATTACCATCGGCACTACCTTAACTGATGCCACCGCCTACCTCGCTCCGCCCGATCACGCCGTGCGGGGCGTTATTCATATGGCCCACAGTGGTGAGTGACACACGGAAATCATAAATGGACTTGTCCCCTTCAATCCTGAGCTCCCAATCATTGACGCGCGGTCCTTTGGAAAAAAGCGGTCAATCATTATCACTTTCGCCACTGGACCTCTGCCCAAAGCTATCCGCTTTTGGGCGGGTGTTCACACATGTTTTCCCCATCAACCAAAAATGGAGACATGCTACAACTGCCGCCGCATCGGACACCGCCAGGATGTCTGTCCCGCACCAGCCAGCGGATGTTGCCACAATTGCGGTGAAACGCACACGCTGACCGAGCCCCCAACCTGCCCACCCAAGTGCATCGTCTTTGGGGACGGGCATCATACTGGGAACATACAATGCAAGTACCGGTACGCCCACCCGCAACCACGCACTACCCAGCCAGCTACCGGACACCAGTCAAGAACCTGGGAACAGACGCCAGCCCCTCGAAAGTCATCGCGCAGTGCAAGCAGTGCGCGATCCGCCTCCCGTGACCGCAGCAACAAGCCCCTGCCAGGACCTCACATGGGCCGACCGTGTAAGGAAATCGCCGCCTGCCTCCACCCAGAAAATTCCGGACCACAACGAAGGGGAGCTCCGGGCCCTGCGGGAAGAGGTAAGCCGCCTCACAGCCCTCACTCAGCGCTCACTTGCCTCTCCTACTCTTTCTCTCTCAACTTCACCTCCTACTCTAACACAAACCAACACCGCTCCCCCTCAATCACCACCCTCAAAAAAACAACGCATCACTCCCTCACCGCCTGCCTCCGGGCCGACCGATGTCGACTCTAAACTGAAAGAGCTCTCCGACCAATTCGACAAAAAACTAAAAAATCTTGAGATTCGCCTCGAAAGTAATTTCAACGCCCTTCTCTCTGACCTCACTACGAAATTGGAAACGCACATTGAGCGCTGCATGGAATCCATACTCCAGAAGATGGTCGGCCTTCTCGAAGCACGCCTCACACAACTCCCCCCGCTCTCTACCCCTCTTCTCCCCACAACACAGCCTACCGCCATAGAACCCCATACCCCAATAGACACCAGACTCGCCCCTCTCATCCATCCGCCTACGCTCCAATATGGCAGGACGGGGCAACAGTAATTATCTACACATCCTAACCTGGAACTGCTGCGGCTTCCGGGGTAAGCGCGCGCCCTTGCAGCTACTTCCTACACTTTCCCCAATGCCCCAAGTCCTTCTTCTCCAAGATACTGCCACTCAGGCCGCACTCCCCGGTTACAACTTCACACACTCTGACACCACAAACACACCCAGGGCATCCACACTTGTGCACCGTACTCTAACACATAAGACACATTACATCACGTCAGAGACGCCCTGCGTGATCACCAAAATTATCCATCACACACATACACTCCCACCAATCTTTATTGCCAATATCTACCACCCCCCATCCAAACCGATGGCCACGTTGGAGTCCCTCCTCCGAGAGCTGCACCGCCTGGTAGGGAAGCACCCCCTACTAATCGGTGGGGATTTCAACAGTCAACACACTGACTGGGGATACAAAACAACCACACACAGAGGTCGCAGGCTCTGGCTGCTCCTGCAGAACCTCCAACTTTCCGTCCACAGCAACTTTCAGACTCCTATGCGAATCGTCAACAGTGTCAGCATGGACACTAGTCCGGATCTGGTGCTCAGCTGCTCCCTCCGTGATGTGACTTGGTCGAGAACACAACACACACTGGGCAGTGATCATTACATGATACAAGTCACGGTCCCATTCAAGCCACCCCGGCACACCTACATGACACACAAACTAATTAACTGGGACGCTCTCCGCACCACGCGAACTGCCAGTCCTGACAACCCCATCACCAACATCAACGACTGGGTAGACTCTCTTCAGACTGACATCCAACACCATATGCAGCAGATTGAAACCACCACAGATGTCCCCACCCTAGACTCCCGACTCGCCCACCTCTGGAAGGCCTACCACAGTCTCCTAGAGAGGAGGAAAAGGGGTAAACATAACAGAACACTCAGAAAACGCTTAGCCACTCTACAATCCTAGATTCAACTACATTCGGAGGAGCTCTGCCGCTCCAATTGGGGACAAGTATGCGACGGCATCGCCGGGAGACTGTCCGCAAAACGGGCGTGGCAGCTCCTCCGACACCTCATCGATCCGTCGAAAACAAAAACACCACCCAGCACCATGTCACCCGGCTCATACACGCACACATGGACAACCCCGATGCTCTCTTGGATACACTCCGCGACACATACACCTCACCCGGCATACCAACTCCTCTCCGCTCATATACAGGACAGGCGAACCCCGAACTCGATACCGCCATAACAGAGGCGGAGGTCAGAGCAGCCCTCCTGACTCTCTGCTCCAAATCTGCACCCGGCGCCGACCTGGTCTCCAACACAGCGCTCCGTAATCTGGACGATCGATCGATCGCTCGTATCACGGAGTATTTCAATCAGTGCTGGAAGGAGGGCACCCTCCCCCAGTCTTGGCGCCACGCGAAGGTAATCTTCATCCCAAAGCCCAACAAACCACTTACACTCCAAAACCTTCGCCCAATCTCGCTAACCTCGTGTCTCGGAAAGCTTTTCGAGCACGTGGTATCAGCGACTCACACAGCACATGGCAGACCATGACTTATACCCTCACAGCATGGTGGGATTCCGTCCCCATTTGTCCGCACAAGACGCCATGTTGCAAATCACCCATGACATCTTCGACCCGCTCATTCCAGGCCACACCAAGGCAGTCTTGGCTTTGGATTTATCCAAAGCCTTTGATCGCGTTGAACATCACGCGATCATGACCGCACTCTCCCCACTGAATGTGGGTGCACGTACGTACACCTACATTCAGGCCTTTCTCACAGCACGCACGGCTGAGCTTCGCTTCGGCCCGCTCACCTACCCCACATACTCTCTAAAAAGCATCGGCACCCCGCAAGGGTCCGTCCTCTCACCTTTCTTATTTAATATCACTCTGATCCCCCTAGCACGACAATTGGCAACCATTCCTCACCTGAAACATACTCTATACGCTGACGACATCACGCTATCGACTACCCATGACAGTGATGGCACTATACAGGACACTATCCAAGCAGCCACCAATCTGACCCAAAACTATGCAGTTAGCGTAGGACTTTCTTGTTCCCCAGAGAAGTCCGAGATGCTCTGCATCCGTCCCAAGAACCGCAACTCACCCTGCTCCCCCATCGTCATCGAACTGGAGGGCAGACCGGTACCAGAGGTGAAAACTCTCCGGATATTGGGTATGCTTATCCAGAGTGACGGGAAGAACACTACTACACTCCGCAGACTCAAGCAAGTGGTGGGGGCGATCTCGCACCTCATCCGCCGGGTCTCGGGCCACCACAGGGGCATGAGGGAGTGTGACCTATGCCTGCCTTGTTCACGCCTTTGTGCTCAGCCGTGTGCTCTACTCCACCCCCAACCTCCAGCTCTCTCGCCGTGAAACTGACACCATGGATGCTCTCATTCGTAGAGCATACAAAGTCGCCCTCCACCTTCCCATAAATACACCTACCGACCGACTCTTACAACTTGGCCTCCACAACACAATCGGGGAACTTGTAGACGCACACCGCCAAGCACAATACCTTCGTCTCACACAAACCGACACTGGCCAGTGCATCCTACATTCCCTTGGAATCCGGATACCGGCCAACGATCCGACATTATGCCCCATATCAAGACCCTTACATCGCGAACTTCTCATTACGCCACTTCCCCGTAACATGCACCCTGACCACCACCATAAGCGCCGCAGAGCTCGCGCTGCAGCCCTCCACCGATATTACGGCTCGGAGCCAGACGCCGTATGGGTGGACGCAGCCTGCACGGGCGATGAAGCGGTCGCTGCGGTGGTGGATAACACTCTCTCCCCCATCGGAACACACACACTCCCCCCAGGCACCTCTGCCGAAGCTGCAGAGGAAGCTGCCATTCCCCTGGCCATTGACAACACAGAAGCCCGGTAAGTTTTATCAGATTCCAAAACTGCAATCCTAAATTTCGCACGAGGCCGAGTCCACGTTCCTGCTTCTTGCATACTGGACTCACCCGCCGTGCCCCCGCCCCGTCATGTGGAGCTGATTTGGGTGCCCGCGCACTGCGGGAATCCTGGAAACGAGGCCGCAGACCTCTTAGCCCGAGGTTCTTTAAACCGGGCTCTTGCGGCCTCCAATCCGGGATTCACGAAGGAGCGCGCGCACACTTTCAACGAGCTGACGCATGCCTCCAAGGCGGCGCGCCAGCTGTACCCTCCACCGCACGAATCCCTTAGCAATCGACAAGCAACCCTTTGGCGCCAATTACAGACACACACTCTCCCCTCTCCTCTCATTCTTTCTCACTATCACCCACTTTTCCTCACTTCAGCCTGTACTCTCTGTCCAGAACCTCGCACTTCTGCTCTCCATCTCCTTTCTCATTGCCCGGCGGATCCTCCCCCGCGGGGCCTAGAGCACCTGAAGACCTTGGGAGGACTGGGAGACCCTGCTCCGCTCCGGAGACACGGTCGTGCAGACCATTGCCACTGACCGGGCTGCCAGCATTATGGACCGGACTAACATAAATGCTTGAGTGCCGTGGGGTCGTGCGGGGGCCCTGGAGCCTGCGTGCTCCGAACTCCCCAGTCTATATAATAAAGTTTTTATGATGATGATGATGCGGCATTGAGCACCTCTGTGCTGCTACAGGGAAAAGAAAAGTGACTCTAGGCTTATATTCTATATAGCAGGCTATGTAGCAAGGAAGTTCCTACAAAGAACCAAGTGCTCTGATTGCTCATCAGGGACATTGCTGAATTCAACAGAATGAGTAGGTCAGGGCTGTCGCCCCCTTCTGAAGCACAAAAAAAAACTGGTAGCATCGCTCGAAGACGCCTTGGAGCTGTGCTTCAGTTTAAATGAGTTACGAAGGAACAGGATCGCCGACTTCGCATCCTTTCTGCAACTGAATCCTTCGAATTTGATCGGCTGTGAGTGGCACAAGAAAGAGCTCACAAAAGATGTTGTGAAGTTCTATTCAATTACAATCCTTTACTTTCTTGTCAAGGGCAAGAACATGGCGCACGAAAGCAACAGGGAGAAGAGGAATCACCTGAAGCGGAGACGTGTGCTGTGAATAATGTTATGATGTGGTGGACCAACGTTGCGACCTTGCTGGCACTAGGCTATTTATGTTGGTGCATCTGCTGACTCAAGTTATGAGAGCGTTTCTTGCATTTTAAATATATTCATGAATCTAGGTCAAGACGTATTGCTTTATTTTATTGCAACCAAACAGTGAACCATATGCACTTACCAACACAATTCATCTCATAACAATTTAAATACCGTAACTGAGGCAACAATAAACACCAATAGCTCGATTTCTTGAAATTGAAACATTTAAATATCACGTAAACACCGTTTCCATATACCGTATAAAACCACTGCAGTATTGTTTTATGCATGAAAAAAATGCATCTACGTATTTAATGCCATGGGCTGGAGCGCTGGCGTTTAATAAATATTACCAATCGCCAAGCTAGAAAATTGACTTCAGCATATTGTGTCTTCTGAGTAGACGACAGTAACAAATTCCCCATTCTGGCTTTGCTTACACTGCTCAAAACGGCATTGTATAACGCGTACTTCAAAGCTAGAGCAGAGGCAGCGATACTATCAAACACGCTGCTCGTCCACAGAACACCCATACAAACTGCTCGTCTACACAGCGCAGCCGACGTTGCGTGCAGCTCGGCCGTTATATAAAGTCCCTCAATAATTCCAAAGTACCGAAACGCTTCCATGAAGCCGGCGGCGCCGGCGATAGGCTGATCTGCGACACGTGACCTTGCACCGCCATGAAAGTTCCCGCACCCCGGGAGGAGAGCGCTCGCTTCGCCTGTTCCGCTGTGCACATTGCTGCGGTGATTTCGTTCCGGAAGGTCCGATATGCCTTGTTGTGCGGTTGGGTGCCGAAACCGGACGAAGGACGGCAAGAAGTTATTTTGCCTCCCGCGGGGCCAACAGAACCTAACTAGAAGAAAAGTGTGGTTGCGCAGAATTGGAAGGAAAGACTTTGAACCGTCGGCAACTGCACGACTATGCAAGGTAAGTAACGCGACACAAAGGCGCAAGAAAAAGCTTACGCGTGCATGTGCCGAGCTGCGATAGTATTTCTTAGTGCGCGCTGATTTTGATGACCCACATTTGTAGATATTATTCATTTTGGTGCATTATGGACCCGCTGACGTAGGTTATGCAGTACGAGTCTAGCATGCAGGTAAATAAAGCGGCGGAAGCGCATTAACTCGCTGACAAATATCCGCATGTGTTGCATGCGATAAAAATTTGTCCGCCGCCGTGGTATAGTAACGGTGGTTATGATGCTCGGCTGCTGACCGGAAAGACACGGTGCGATCTCGACCGCAGCGGTCGCATTTTCGATGGAGGCGACAATGCTAGAGGCCCGTCTACTGCGCGGATTCAGTGCAAGTAATAGAACCCCAGGTAGTCGAAATTACCGGAGCCCTCCACTACGGCGTGCCTCTTAATTATATCTTTGTTTTGGCACGTAAAACCCCAGAAATTACTATTATTATTATTATTATAGCGATAAAAGTTCATAAATTCCAGCAGTGAGTTCTATTTTTAGACTTCTCTATATCTGCACGCATTGTTATCTTCGCTTTACAACATGTTCAGAAAGTCATTTCCAACTCTGGTACAGGACCATTTCACGGAAGACCAGTTTGAACCGATTATTCTCAAGAATACCGGTGAAAAAAAGCTAAGGCCATTTGCGGCGCCAAGCAACTTCCAAATGAACTTCTTCTTGGGCAAGTTGGTGCTGATATTTCCTAGGTGAACTTGTCTGTGGCGCGAAATGCATTTTGTGAAAAGGGGACTGAAGAGAACAGACAAGTTCGCCAAGCATCTTTTTGCATCGACCAGTTGCAAAGCCATGCAAGCCACCCCCTAAAAGAACAAGAGTGGACAGTACTGGTATGCTCATGGTGTTCAATAGGACTAATGATTTTGAATGCTATTCACAGCCTTCAAGTCAAATTCGATTATTGCAATGAAAACAATCCTTGAGTTATCATTTGTCATTATGTTCATGTATCCTACCCAGATGGCCCTAAAGTCAAGAAAAACACACAGGTCGATGTCAAACCCCAGCCAGTGGACCCCGAGAATGGTAAGTTTCTCCCATCTGTGAGCTCCGACCTTTCCACCAGCTGGTAATTTGTATATTTATGCTCTTCAAGTGTTCACATACAGATGAGATAGGTTGTGCAGACAGCACAGAGATATTTTATATTTCGTAATTTACAATCTTTTTTATGTTGCAATATATGGTATAAACTTACTTTCATGTTTAATAAAGCTGTACCAACAGCTGATCCAAGCACACAGGCAGTGATTATGTGTGGGCCAAAGCATGCATCCCCATGTGAGATAACAATGCCTCCCTACATTGCTGGTTGTCCCCTTGCTATGTGCTCCACGCAGATGTTCCTGATATGCAACCAGACAAGCAGATTCCTGCCCCATTCCAGCCAGTAAATACAGAGGCTGGTGAGCTAAACAGTTTTGTTCGAATTTTGTAGTGTGCCATCATTCAATGCCTCATTTGTACATAGCTTCATACCTACGCAAGCCGACGCTACCTTTCTTTCAATGCAAGTTTTCATGTTGCAAGGAGGTTGAGCTCTTTTATTTTGTAAATAGCAATGCATTACACCTGTAACAGCATTGATTTCATCATCATCATCATCATCATTTAATAACCCTTAAACGCCCCTTTCAGGGTATTACATAAGGGGGGGGGGGCAAAAACAGAAATACAGAGCAGTCATGATATCAAAAAATTGTATGAACGCTAAATATAGGAAAAAAGAAAAATAAATATACACATATATATATATATATATATATATATATATATATATACACATATATATACATATATATAAATAAATAAAAATACAGCAATAGTAGTAAGACGTGGCACAGGTGTAAGCAAGGTGATTAGGTTTTATAATGGGCTGTCAGTAACTGCTTGAATTTTGAGCTATCACGCTCAATAACTATTGATTGTGGCAGTTCGTTCCAGTGCTCTATTGTGATGGGCAGGAAAGATTTATGAAATGCAGTGGTAGTTCCATGAAGATGTTGTATACTTAAGCTGTTGAAAAGTCAACGAGAAGTGCGGTGAGGAGGAAGAAGTGTATTATGCAACTGGGGAAAATAGTAGTAGAGTTTGTGAAAAAGACACAGTTGTGCAATTGTGCGGCGAGCTGACAAGGACTGGAGATTAAGAGAAGATTTAATGCTACTGATGCTTGTGTTCCAATCGTATTGTGAAGCTATAAATCGCGCAGCCCGATTCCGTACAGATTCTAATGCGTTAATCAAGTAAGTCTGATGAGGGCTCCAAATTGGTGAGGCATATTCGAGTTTAGTGCGGATGAATGTTTCGTAGGAAAGTTTTCGAATAGAAGCGGGTGACATTGATAGGGACCTTTTGATTAAGCCGAGCGATCTAGAACAATCAGCCGCTAGTTGTAAGATGTGGTCAGACCAGGTGAGTTTGTTTGATATTGTGACGCCTAGGTAGCGGTATGTATCTGTGGGTGAGAGGACCGATGAATTGAGGGAATAGGGGTAAATGCTGTTGTTTCGCTGCCGAGAAATGGACATGAAATTACATTTTGAAGTGTTAAGTACCATAAGCCAGCATGAGTACCAGTTAGTTATTTTGTTGAGGTCATTTTGCAGCGACAAATGATCAGTTTCCGAGGTTATGCGCCGGTACAGGACGCAGTCATCTGCAAAGAAACGCACTGAGGATGCTATGTCGTTAGGGAGGTCATTAATAAAAATTATAAACAAAAGGGGACCAAGGACCGAACCTTGAGGATCACCGGACCTCACGGTCTTGCTAGCCGAGCTACGGTTATCAATGACTGTGTACTGGGACCTGTTAGTAAGAAAACAATGGATCCATGATAATATTAAAGGGTCAAGGCTGAGGCAAGAAAGCTTGGTCAATAGTCGACGATGGGATACACGATCAAATGCTTTTGAAAAGTCGAGGTAGATAACGTCTGTTTGGAAGCCAGAGTCCAGATTGAGGTGAATGTCTGTGGTGAACTCGAAAAGCTGTGTTTCACATGAAAGACCTCGCCGGAAACCATGCTGATTAGGAAAAAAGAACAAGTGGTTATCCAGATGGGAGGCTACATGGGAGTATATAACATGCTCTAAGAGTTTGCAAGCTATGCATGTCAGAGAGATGGGGCGATAATTCGATGGATTAGAACGGCTGCCAGATTTGTGTATGGGAATGACATGGCTGATCTTCCAGTCTTCGGGAATCGAGTTGGTGGAAATGGATTGATCGAAAATAAATTGTAATATGGCACTGGAAATTGATTTAGTTCCTTTTAGGAGTTTAACAGGTATGTTATCAGGGCCAGGAGTACTTGAAGTCTTCAGGTTATCGATAAGTTTGGCTATACCTTCTGCTGTAATTGTTATGGGTGGCATCTGCGTGAAGTTGAGGAGAGGTAAGGGAGGTATTACTTGGTTAGGTTCTTGAGTGAAAATTGAACAAAAATAAGAATTCATGGCATCGCTGCGTTGATGAACAGGAACTTGGGAGCCATCTGGGTTGAGTAGGGTGATGTGTTGTGAGGGAGCAGATTTGTTTGTTAGTATATTCCAGAACTTTCGAGGGTTAACGCGAAGGATATTCAACAGATCCTGGTGATAAAATTTACGCCTTGTTTGTTTTAAAAGACAGGTGTACTCGCGCAAAGCCTTGAAGTAACTGTCCCACTTTTGTGAAGAGTTCACTTTTTTGGCTTCACGGAACACACGTTTCTTTTTCGTTGAAAGCTTACGTAATGTGTTTGAAAACTAAGGTTTATCAGAATTTCCGCGAATGCGCACGAGAGGCACGTACTTTTCCATCAGCGATATGATCTGTTGTTTGTACGACAGCCAGTTTTGTTCGACGGTTCTTGATTTGGCTATCCTAGTGAAGTGCTGAAGAAACACAGCGAGTTCAATGTTAATTTGATTGAAGTTAGCTCGGTTGTAGTCCCGGATATATTTCGTAAAAGGCAGAGAGTTCGGTACCATAATTGAAAGCGAGAATAAGAGTATTTTATGGTCACTTATTCCATCCATTATTTGCATTTGAGTAATCAACTTAGGATCGGAAGTCAGTACTAGGTCCAGAACGTTGTTTCCGCGAGTTGGCATGGTGACAACTTGGGTGAAGTTGAACAGTAGAGTTAGATCCAGAAATTGATTAGCCAAACGTGAGCTAGTAGCAAGAATGTTCCAGTCAATATCAGGAAAGTTAAAATCGCCGCATAATACAAAATTTCTGCGCGGAAAACGGGAGTGGAAGTTGGATAGGATGGAATTAAGTTCTTTAGTGAAGGATGCGTCGCAGTTGGGTGCACGGTAGCAGCAAACTAGAATAATCGTGCATGATGCGAGGGATATCTTTAGGCAAAGAATTTCGTGGCTAGAAGTTATAGCGAGGGGAGAGCAGAGTAGGCCATGTTTCGTGAATACCAGAATTCCGCCTCCCCGCCGACCCACCCTGTCAAGCCTGAGAACGCAGTAAGGGCTATTGCTGCATAGAAGCTCCTGGTCTTTGCGCCCGGGCTTAGCCATGACTCTGTAATTATGGCGATGTCAGTATTATTGTCAGTGATAATGGCTTCTAGTGCTTCTTTTTTGGGCATGTAGCTGCGGGCGTTAGCATGACGGATAGATTATGGAAAGTAGTGGCATTATTCTGACGCTGACAGGGGGGTGAAGGTTTGGGAGCGCGTGTTGCTAGCTATTGTGACGTTTCAACTACTGTGTCAGTTTCAGCGTTGTAAATGAAATGCTTGCTGCCGATTATGAGCTTATCGAAACGAATTTTAAATTGTGATTTGGTATGCTGCGCATAGAAAAAAAGTTTTTGCCGAGCAACGCGCACGCGCGCAGAGTAATCTTCCCAGATAGAAAATCCCGTGCCTTTCAACTTCCCAGCAGCAGAAAGGATGGCGATTTTGTTCTTAAACTGCGCAAACTTAACAATGATAGGACGATTCTTTGTAGAGAGAAAATGGCCCAACCTGTGTGCGCGTTCAATGTCAGAGGGAGCAATAGAAATATTAAGTTTTTGGGACACGAAAGAAATTACATGCGTCTCGGACTGCGCCCAAGTTTCATTGTTAGAATCCGAAATACCAAAAAATAAAAGATTGTTTCGACGCAGCCGGTTTTCTGAATCGTCGCATTTAGTTGCGAGAATCTTCACTTCTGAAGAAAGGTTTGCAAGCTGGGTACTAGCAGCGGTAGCGGTAGCAGAAGGTGAATCAGTTGATTGCATCTTTTCGACAGTTTTTTCCAAGATGTCGACCCGGGATGAAAGCCCGTTAACCAGGATTTCTATGTTTGATTGGGTAGAGTTGCGTGCAACTCGTGCAAAGTGAGAGAAAATGAACTGCATGAAGGGAAAAAAACATGCAGGAATGTTACATATTCCTGTGCTTATCTAATGTTTCTGTGTTGAGCCTCCCTGCTTTCATGCAGTTGATTTGCTGTCAGCAGTGCATTCTTAACAATGCTATTTAAAACTAGTGGAGATATCACACTGATACAGAATACACATACAGAGTATAGCAAACAGGCTGCTCCGTGCATGCATTTTCTGTATCAGCGTGACACCTTCAATATAAAGCACCACCTAGCCCCCGCTCTTGCCTGTTTAGCATTGCCAACTGCTTTAGACCAAATTTTGGTGCACTATTGCCGGTCAATTGATACAAGCAGCTCTACAGAAGAGGGTTGCGCAGCTTGAAGCTGAACTTCAGGCGACGCGACGGAAGCTTCAACTTGCCCAGAGGCAGCGGTTCCAGGCACAAACTGCGAATAAGCGCCTTCTCGCAGGACTAAACAAATACTTGAATGAAGACCAAGTTAAATGTCTGAAGATGGCAACAATGCGGGGGACTCGATGGACTAAGAAGACTGTTATAAAGGCATTGAAAATGAGACTTTCCTGTGGAGCATGTGGCTATGACTCAGTCAGGGAGCTTGGACAACCTCTGCCAACAGAACGCACCCTACATCGCCACTTGGAAGGGTACAAGTTCACACCAGGTTTGCTGGAGGACATCATGGAGTCTCTCGCACTAAAGGTAAGTACATAGACAGGTGCCCATGACCCTTGACCTGTCTTGCTACCAGAGCAGTGCTGTTTGCATCGCCTAACTAAACCTTTCCACTGCCTAGGTTAGCCTCATGTCACCAGAGGAGCAGCACGCCACTTTAATGCTCGATGAGATGCAGCTTGCACCAGGCTTGGTGTACAATCCATCCTCAGGAACAGTGCTTGGAGCCCCAACTATACCGCTTGCAGACGCAACACTGCCACCCGACTGTTTGGCCACTCATGGGCTGGTATTTATGCTTGGTGGCATAACAACCCGCTGGAAGCAAACAGTTGCTTACCATTTGACTGGAAATTCATTCCATGCCAAAACAGTTAAAGATATAATCATTCTCATCATAAAAGCATGTGAGGCAATTTCCCTGAAAGTAGATGTTGTGGTGACAGACAAGGGAGGGGGGAACCAAGCCATCTGGAAACTGTTTGGTATAATTGTAGGCAAGCACAGCAAGCCTAAAACCTGGTGTCCCCACCCATGTGATGCATCTAGGCAACTTTTTTTCATGGCTGACGTTCCTCATCTCCTTAAGAACTTGAGGAGCCACTTAACTAAGGGCCAGAAGAAATACTTGCCCGAAGAAGTAGTGAAAAAAAACAATCTGCTAGGAAACAAAATATCCATCGAGCCTATAAAGAAGCTTGTCGAGATAGACAGCAATGCAGAGCTAAAGCTAGCTCGCCACCTGAAGCCTTCTTCAGTTGACCCCAGCCATTATGATAAGATGAAGGTGGGGCCAGCATTCAGCCTTATCAACAGCGACACTGCTGCTGCATTACGCTTGCTTGTGGATAATCGAACATTATAAATCAGCCTTAACAACTGCATGGTTTCTTGAGATGATGTTTCAATGGTTCCGACTCATAACTTCCAGAACAACAAAGCTGGCTTTAAGCCATTTTGATGATGTTGAGTATGGAAAGGCCCTTCAGTTTCTTGAAGAAACAATTGCACTTTTCGAAAAAATATGTATTGGTAACGAAAAAAAAGCCACCTGGAAACCAGTGCAGACTGGTGTTATCCTAGCAACATCAGTGTTGCTACTGCAGGCACTGTTTCTTGAAAAATACAACTTCAAGTTTCTGCTCCTGAGCAGGTTCGGCCAAGATGCCCTAGAGAATCTTTTCTCTACACTAAGGTGTTAGAAACCGGTGCCTCGTGTACTTGAATTCAAGTTTTCACTTCGAGCTGCTACGATGGCCCAGTTTCTGAGGCCTAGTAAGGACGGCAGCTACACTGAAGAAGACTGCTTTCTCTTAACTGGCATGGCCGATGACAACAAATCAAATGAAAGCAAAATGCATGTTGTTCGTCTGTCTGACCTCCTTGATATTGAAGATTCAGAACATGAATCCTTGGAGTACCTTGCTGGTTATGTTGTTGCACAAGTGAAGAAGGCAAACTCCTGCCAAGCATGTGTTGAAGCGATCACAAGCTCAGCCGAGGGCAACAAGCCCACAATGCTGAAGTGCTATGACAAAGAGAACCCGGCACTAACAGTCCCATCACCAGCTGTTTTGCAGTTAATAGAGACTGCTGAAAATTATGTGTGCTTAAATGAAGATGCATTGATTGCAAACAGAGTGTCTTCACCTAAACTTCGGAGCACCATTCAAAGTTCCCTGTACTTGGGCAATTGCTTCCCTACATGCCACTGCATATCGGACAAACTCCTTGCCACGTTTTTAAGAACCAGAATCTCAATTCTCGTGAAAAAGAAAAATCATCTTATGGCAAAAAGTCAAAGCTCACAGAAGTGTGGCAGCCGAAGCATTGGAATGCATGTTGCTGCAGATAGCATTAGGTAGTACTGGTAGAAAAGTTTGATGTGTAAAATGTATGGTGTCTTGTACTACTGTAAGTGTGGCTGTTCTTTGTTGTTGCATTTTAATAGTTAATTAAGCTACCGTTACTGTTCAGTGCCAGCATCATGCTATATCTTTTTGTTCACTTGGAAGCACATCCTAACTGTATTTTGTGCATTGCATGTGTAATTAAATATACTAGTAAGTACCTGCATTACTTTGTACTTTGCATTGTGTGTGGCATCGGCCGCAGCATTTGTCTGCAAGCGTAACCTTACATAGTTGTTATACTAGTTAGTGTCGTTATATTTTTGTGCCGCATGTGTATATGGATGGATGGATGAAAAATTTTATTCAGGTCCTGCAAGGCGACATGTGTATATGTCCAGCCATTATTATGTTATATAAATGGTAGTTGCTATTACTGTACTACTCGTGTAGTGATAATTGTGTGGTATTATAGAACTTTATTTTGGTTTGTGTATCATTCGGACATTCGTTTTAAACGAACAAAACTGTAGTTACTGCTAGTTTCTGCATTATGATCTGTTCTATACTTGATATTGTTCCTTACGCCTTCTGTATTTCCTGTATTCTGTTATTCCTAATGTATCGCTGACCCCTGCCTAAAGTATGGCATTTGGACTGGCTGTATCTTCTTAAATAAATAAATATAACATAGCCAATGCTACTGGCCATCACTGTATTTCCTGTATTATGTTATTCCCAATGTATCGCTGACCCCTGCCTAAGGTATGGCATTTGGACTGGCTGTATCTTCTTAAATAAATAAATACCACATAGCCACAGCTACGGCCACCAAATAATAGAACTATATCAAAGTACATTACATACAATTGTCTACTCTGTTACTCCTAGGTTTCCCTCACACTCGGATACTAAACAAAATGTCTTGGTAAGCAGCAATGCCATTTTACTGATGAAAAACACCGAACTGACTGCGAACATAAGAAAAACATCAGAAGCGATATAAATATGGCCAGCAAAATAAAGTGCAGTAATAAGTAAGCCAATTCGTGGGCGTTTGATGTAAGGTTATTCTAATTCTTGAGAGGCTTCTCGCGCTTCACGGAGGCACAAAGGCAAGTCAAAAAAGCATAAACACAAAAATCCACACGGTGATTCGAGGTTACGTAGCGACGTTGCTCATTTCAGGAAGACAATCAACCGCATTCACATACGCACACAAAAGAAGCCTTGACGAAGAAATTTAACTACGCTTCGGAGTGCCGCGCGATTAGGTCGTGTTTGCAACACGAACAAATTCCAGGATCGGCGATGACACGATCAATAACGCCACTTTGGGATGTCACAATTAACAGTTGTGCTGACTCGTAGCACAGAATAGCAAAACATACGCAAGTGGTCAGGCAGTCGCTGCACACAGTGACAAGACTGTTGGCGCACTCGTTTCCACTAAATTTTAGTTTCCACACACGTGCGCAGGATGTTTACTTTCAACGAGGATCGCACGTTTCAGCGACGCCATGTCGAAATTTTTTGGTCCGGATGGCTGTCAGCCTTCTTCTTTTGCATGCATTCTTCGTCCGAAGTAACTGTTATATGTACGCCGCACACTTATGAGGAAGAAAGCCGCAGAGCAAATGGATTAAGCGCACGCAGTCACCAAGGTTCGGCCAGTACAGCGACCAAGGCTAGCGCGGATAAACTCGTCTCGCGTTGTATTCGGTTCCGGCCTGTTGTTTACCGTCAAAGGCTTCGACTATTTTGTGAAATGAAAGCGAATCAACACGGATCCGTTTTTATTAATTATAAGAAGGTAATTTAGGTTTGCAAAATGAAATGTAATACGAGCGCAAACGAACGAGATGTAAACATGCCGAATCGAGCCGATCAAACATTCTTTCCGCTCTCTTGTGTGCTTTTCTTTCAGTGTTCATTTGAAATTAAAAGCACAGTTTTAGCATTTTGGGCCCTTCTTTCGGTCTTCATTACAGTCAGGCATCAGTAGCATTTATTTTCTAGCATGTGCAGATATTTTTCCACCTGCTGAATGCCGCGCTTTAACCTAGGCATCGTCTGCTACAGGAACTTTCTAGGTGGCGCGCGCGGCAGTTGTCGCTACCTTAAAAATTATGGAGGGACCTTACCGTTACACTGTCCGCAGCGCCACTTCTGCGTCATGATGCGGAGAAGTTGGGAACTACGCTCGGTCGGCCACGGCCGCCTGGATCAGCGCGCGCGGCGGGGTTGCTACGGCCATCCCATTCGACGCGCGCCCCACTGAAAAAATGAAATTGAGGAAGTAGCCCTGCGCGCCGTGAGGTGGCGCTGTGCTCCCACCCCTCTGCTGACGGCGTCACGGCCATAGAGATGCTTGGAGAGATGTGCATTTGACATTGGTACGTGCTGAAGATGGGTTGATTGTTGGCCCAAAGTGGACTGACAGCTGCAAGAAACTGCACGATAATCAAGGCACGTGGTGATAGATTCTTAAGCTGGCTTTGCACAGCGATGGTGTTCCTTTGTAGCATAATACGATAGAGATGCAGCTAACGCATAGGCAGGGTGTTTACTCGACTTTGTGTGGCGCATTGCATGCACCTTGAGACATGTATTCTGGCGAGTGAGTTGCCGCTGTGCATAAGCGCTTCCCCTGACCACGCTTGTCATTCTTTTCTTGCGCTCGCGTTTCCCTTCCAAAAGAAACGTATTTCATCATCGTGGTCACTGTATGGCTACGTACGTTCTCGGGTCGAGCGCTGTGTTCACAGAAGTCTTCATATACAGACATCACGGTGGTAATAATAATTTTGCAGTACATTTTCTCCAGCCTGATGTACCGGCCGAATTAATTATTTGGGGCCCTTGCATGCACGTCGCATTTACATTGTGAAGCTCCCGCGATACATCAGTGGTGCTGAAGCGGCTTTTCCTTCAAGCCTCGAACTACTATATGTTACTTGGAAGTGTTGCTGCTGAAGGCCCTGTGTAACTAGCATATATGCATTTCACATTGTTGTACCACATTGAATTGAGGCAAGTGATTTGTTTTTATAATCTCGCCTGAAATTCTGCATGTAATTTACTGTATTTTTCAGAAACATGCCGTACTGCTACGTGCCGTGCTGCAAGTCGAGCACCAAGAAAAAGCTTGGTTTAAGTTATCACGAATTTCCAGTGGAGGAAACTGGAGCAGTGGAGCGTTAATTTGTCCTCACTTAGAGAGCTGCCCTCTTTTTGCTTGCCAGGCAAACGAAGAGCATGCATCTGCGATTTCTTCATCAATTGCAAGCAAATTTATAAAGCCCCTACTCTCAAATATTGGCGCAGTCGTTACGGACACAGTGGCTTACCGCAAAAAACTAATGAGTAAGCCACTGAGCCGAAAAGTTCTCCGGGTTTGAAGGAGTACTGCGAGTGCACAAGCGCTGTGTGTTTGCTATCGTAAATAAATTGTAGGTATTGTGAATGTGTTATGCTGGTAATTTCGCCATGAATAGAAACATGGCATTCAATTATTTACTGATGGCTCAGAAAGTTGCTGAAAAATGTCTGTCCGTGGCTGTCGACTCAGGTAAGCAGCTTGATACTTCGTGCAGGAAGACGCGCGATGAGTTCGCTTATAACAACACAATAAACAGCGCATTCGCATGTACAAATGCAAGACTGCCGCGACTTCAGCTCTCCACTTAAAAGTTCCGAGTCATATCTCTCGCTTTCCAAAGTGTATTTTGACAGTCAATTGGTCAAGCTGGGGAAAATGCAAGTCATACACAAAAGTTTGCGGGCTGCGGATTCGCGAAAAAAAAAAAATCTTGGTTGCCTCGTCAGTCAGCTGGCATTCCTTCTAGCAGATAGAGCTCGAATGCCTTCTCTCGCGCGCAGGCTTTCCATTGGCATGCTTCGCTTGAGCACGCGGAAATAATTTTCCCGCAAAACTTTCGCTTACGAGTGTACGCGTTTCGGGTAGCATCATCATGACAGAGGCTGGAGTGCAAAGAAGAAAAAAAAATAGCGTCAAGGGACATCGGTGCTTTTATGTGACTTTTTGTTCGGCACAACTTCTCGTGGTTTTTATGAAGCGATATTTTCATTGTAGCGCGAATTATAGCGCAAATCGTCTCGCGCGCAGCCGTAGCAAGGGAGTGGAGGAGTGGGAGGCGCGCGCCGCGGTGCGGCGAAAGCAGCGGCAACGCCCCTTTCCGCAATTACACCACGGCCGCTCGATGAAACGCACGAGGTGCGGCCTGCCACGTCGCCCGAAACCGGTGTGAGGCGCCTAGTTCTCCGCGCCACCGCTGCGGCTCCCCTGCTCGGGGACACAGGCGCGCGCGGGTGGGAGCGTTCCTTTGGCTGGGTCCGCATACTCCATGCAGCGGCCGCGCTTACATTTGATTGACGCGAGAGTTGTGCTTTCTGTTTGCAAAAAAGGAAATCTCAATGCTGCCTGCAAGGATACCAATATACCAGGAAGTAGGTATTGGGCCGCTAATGGGCTCAAATAGGCGCCAACGACGCACCTTTGCCACTGGTTTCGAGCCACACGACCATCGTTCAAGAGAACTGGCGTATTATTTATTGAGCGGCAGAACTGCTTATACAGCTGGTGCTTTTGTTGAGTGTGCCGATTTACTTGTCTCACTTGATGTGCTTGTTTGCTGGTTAAAAAATAATAATAATAAACGTAAAATGAAACTTCTTACAAATGCGTGCGTAATGGCATAGGTACGGATAACTATATTCTGCTAGATTTCTTTAGTTTCACTTTTCTGGGTGAATTGGGTAGGATGCAGTTTACAACGGATCGTACATTCAGCCACATTGACGATGTGTTTTAGCACCTTTATGTAAAGACGATGCAGTGAACAAAAAAGTTTTTCAGCATGAATGCTGCATCGAATGGCGAGAAAAAATATCGAGGGAGGCTGTGTCAAGTGTTTTCTTTATTTACAAGATGTGAAGTTAAGGAAAAGCGCCTTGTTCAGCAGCTTTAAAATCGTACTACCTTCCGTGACAGAGGCTTGTAGGCGAGTTTTAACCGTTCCACAGTTTCATTCAGGTCCCCGGCCCAGTTCGCCAGTAGCGGCCGTAACAATTTGCTTAGAAAAATCTTGCACACTTCCTCGGTGTGGCCTTGATCCTCCCTGTCGCACGTCAGTTCCCGAGATTTTACAAAATGTGGCAGGAGTGTTGAAACCAAGAGTCGGCAAAGCTTGCCACTTCGCCTGACCTCGGGGCACTTCATCACTTTTTTAACAAAGATGCAGGTCAGCTTGCAGAGACCAGTTATTTGCATTGTCGGGTATTTCAGCGCTCCGTGGTCAAGGTTTTTTACCAACCCGTAAACTTCTTCAGTTGGCTCGGTCACCTGCATTAAGGTTTTGCAAGACTCGCATGGTACCTGCAAAAACGCATTATTGACAGGTTTACATTACCAAAAATATAAATCGACGTGTCATAGACACATAAACAAATGACTTGAAACATTCATGACCGGGATCACTGAACTCTTCGAGGATTAAAAGCCAGCTAGAACTTTCTTAACATAAGATGAAATGCATTCGTACCTTCTCCTCGCATACACGTGCAAGATAACCAGCCAAGTAAATAAGTGGGGCGATCTCTAGGTCAGCTTCTGCTCCAGACCACAATTTTACGAAACCGAGCTCACTCGCAAGTTCCATGGTAGCAAAGTTGATGACATCTGGAAGGGGAGCAGTTTCGTCGCCCACGATGGCTTGTTTGAGTGCTGTTTTCATCTCAGAAGTGGTAGGTGCATTTGCACTTTGTGCCGCCTGCAGGATTCCAACCTGGAAACGTTAGATATGCATGAATGTATTTTGCATTGTTTTGTTTTTGTAAACAGTACCTTCAGAAGTTTCTCCGCCGTGAAGACTGCAGCTCTCGCATCGACTCTGTCATTTCCGCCGTTAAACTGCCTAAGGCTGCTGAACAGCGATTCCACAGGGTCGCTATTTAGGCCCCGTGTGAGGACGTAGCGGAAGCTGAAAAACAAGCAGTTTATTATGCACGAGTAAACAAACACACAGCTCAGTTAATTGCACAGCTGCGAAAATGCTTACTTGATATGATCAAGGAGGTACTCAGTCAGTGCTACTGTGGATCTCGTCGTCATAAGTGTAGCTTCATAGGTTTCTTTTGTCATTTTTTGCGTCGACTTCCCGCCATTCATCTGGAGGTCCTCAAGGTAGCCGACAAAGTCCACTTCCAACCAGCAAAGCCGTTCATCATCTGAGCTGTAAAACGGCCCTTCTTGGAGTCCCCGTGGCTTCACCACCCCAATGTCATGGAGGGCGTACCACTGTGCTACCATTTTCATAAAGCAAATCGTGGCGCCGCAGTCTTTAAATAGCAGTGCTTCAGGGTGACATTTTGGGTATTGCTGGAGAAACTGTAGCGTTGCAATTACCTCTGAAGACATAGTTTGCGTGGCTCTCCGCACTTTCATCTTTTCGATGTTGGTGGGCTCGACATGGGAGCGTGTAAGAAACCTTACTGACTTCAGAAGCAAAGAAGACTGAATGTCGAATAGTTTTTTCAAGTAGAAGCCGCCCCGAATGACTTTCTCTCCATCTAAAATCTCACGTTCAAGAAAGTTCGTTCGAATGTTCTTGATTAGGTGGTTTGGGTCGAACGACAAGAAAAGTGGGTCACATTCCCGCAACGGATGGGGAACAGCATGAACAAGTGTGCCATCCTGGGAAAAACGCTTGAACAAGGAAACATTTGTCTGGTGGTTGTCTGTCACAACTCTCGCTACGCGAAAGCCCACTTGCTCAACTGCTTTCATGACTTCCATTGTCATGGAAAAAAGCTTGTCATTTTTCAGACAGCGTGTGAAGAAGTAGCCCACAGGGATTATGTAAGCCGTCGATAGGCCTCTCAGAACGAAACATAGTAAGCGGTTTGCTACCAGTGGCAAACTGGTAGACTGTTCTGCTGTGCCCATGTCAACGAGACCAAAGATCTTGTCCACCTGTCGGTCATATATAACTTTCTGATCTATGGCCATTTCGTCGATTATTAGAGAACAGAAAGCTTCTTGTTCTACACTTAGCCCTTCGTACTCAACACGAAGGCGTTCTCTGATTAAGGTGGTTACTCCAATTTCACCCGTTGATTGACCGACGTAGTTTTGTAATGTGGCTCGGCACGGCAATTTGAAAAGGTTTCGTATCCTAACGTGCTCGTAGCCTTTACTTGAACATGCCTTCCAAAGCACACACTCTCGCAATATTGTTTCATTATATTTCGGCTTCTTGCTGCAGTAATTGCATACTTGGTTTTTGATAAACAGAGCATTTTTATCCCCTTCATCTGCTGATTTCAGCAAGTCCACAAAGTCCTGGATTTCTTTGCTCTGATCATAGTCTTGAAGTCGCTGCCTCATTGCATCATGCTCTGCTTGCAGCTTCTGAAGCGCCTCTTGCTGGCGTTTAATTTTCATTTTGAGCCGGTGCTCTATCCTTTTGGCATCATCCAACACGTTCACGAGGTTCAGCGTTGTTTCACATGCTTTATCGACAAGCAAAACACTTTCGGAGCACTTTTCTGTTGACGACTCGATGACAAGGTGTTGTTGGTCATCGCCGTCAGAAGAAAAAGAGGTAGATGCACTTACTATTGTATCCTGCTCCAATTTCTTACGATGAGCCACTGCTTCTTCCTGTGCATCAAAAACATGGCCACAACCGCTTCGACGCCGCTTCCGCCCTTGTTTTTGTCCATTTTCTTTCCGCATGTACTCCGGATAGTTTGGAAAAACAGTGGGAACAGCTGTTGGAAGCAAGAATTTTAGCTTCGTTGACTTCTTATAGTCACCGTCGGTGAAGTGAAGCGCACACACCAAAGACCGGTCACTCGGCTCCCAAATGCTTCCTTTGCCACTTGTTCCCTGTCGCGAAATGTTTTTAATCCATGCTTTACGGCGTTCTACGTCGCACGGAAACTCATGGTACCGGATTAAAGGATATTTTCTTGCGTTAGTAGTACACAGCGGCACGCAACAGTTGCGCGGCATAGCGCGACATGCAACACGACAAGGACCTAGACACTTGTGTACTACCACGTGGGCGGACAAAAGGCGTGCAAGCGAGACGAGAAATCACTCCGACGCACACAGAAAACTCTTTCCACACTGATTCCCGGCGCCTACCCGAACGGGGAGCTGGCCCGTAGCAGTGGCGCCACCCCCTAAAAGAGCGGCGGCAACTGTCAACTTTCGCTTCACAGCTCCGCCCATACTTCGCCGCGCGACGTGGCAGGCCGCACCTCGTGCGTTTCATCGAGCGGCCGTGATTACACCCTCTCCGACCGAATGGGACGGCCGGAGCAACCCTGCCGCGCGCGTCGATCCAGGCGGCCGTGGGTCGGCACACCTACCCATCTAGCCACCGTAACAAGGGCGTTTAAAAAGGCCAGAAAATGAACTGTCCTGTTGGTAAAGACATCCCACTGACCCAAGTGATGACGTTGGGCGCTGTTCGGTCGCGTAGCTCCTTGATAAGGCCAGCCAGAGCTTCGGGGTTTGCGCCGCTCTCGCACAGTTGGACGCACAGCGCCAGCGACCGCACGTCCAGGCCTGTATTCAGCAGCTGGGACATTTCCAACAGCACTGCACGGACAGATTTGATGCGCGTTGTTTACTTCCGTTGTACTGAAAAGAAGGCGCACGGCCAGTCAGAGAGAAACCTGTACGAACCATCGAAAGTTTCTTTGAGAGCCTTTCGTCGATCTTTACCACAAGGTGCCGCCATCTTTCACGTTTCGTAGCCGCCAGCCAAGTCTGGCCATGTCCGAGTTGAGTTTCGTTCGCATTTAGATCTTTTTTATTTGTTGAAAACGCCGTTATAAGAGTTATACTGAAGACAATCCTAATTGAAACTTTTGTTCAAGGTATCAAGTTATTTTATTTAATGAATATTTGCTGCATGAACGTTGTCTAAACCGAAAAACGAAACCGAAAGTGAGCTAATAAGGGTTTGTGTTATGCGGATCCAAATTGGTTGCAACTTGCACGCCGAAGCCATCAAAAGCATGGCGCCACTTTTGCGCGAGTAGGTTGTCGTGGTCGGATGGTTCTGCAACAGAACATTACGGGGAAGTTACGGCGGGAACTTCTTTCCGTTCTATGAGTCTCTCTCTCTGCGCGCTCGCGACGCCGTCAACAGCCGAGACGCAAGGCGCAAGGACTGCCAGCAGCAGCGTGTCGCCGACATCGAGCAAGTGAGTGCAGCTCGCCGGACCGTGACAAGCACCTGAAGTCCTGCGGTCTGCTCTGCGTCGTCTTTCGTTGTGATGTGAGAGATAGTGACGGCCAGAGACGGCCAGATGCAAACGAAAGCCTACCAGTGATCTGTGGCATTTTTCTCTTAATGTCTCAGGTGAGCATATCAGCTTTTGTTTGATTTTGTTCGAGTTTACAAACGGCGCATACTCGGCCCTTCCGGTGTGGTTACATTTTGCGCAGCGTTTCTCGTGGCACTTCACAGATGTTTCCTAGGCTTGCGCGCGCGGATGCATGCGAAAATACTACCGGCGGATGGGAGGCCTCAGGAGTGCATCTGAGCTGTACTGCCAGGAGAAACATCGTTCTTACCGATCCTATTGACGAGCGGCCTGTCGCACTGAAAAATCCACAGAATAACCAGCACTGCGTAATTTGAAGTGCACAGGAAATAGTAGCACCAGTGTGGTATTACCTGTCTAAAAGACAGGTCGTCGAAAACACTGCAGCCAGCGTGTTTATCTTGAATATTCGCGACAATTTGCATTGTCGCGAACAATAAAAACACCAATTGTGTATGGAGTGTCGCACCATGTGGCACACCCACGGAAATATTCGTAGTGGTACAGCGGCTGCACACAGAAATGCGAGAAACGCATTAAGAGGAAGCTTTAGCTTGCCCGGAGGCTTCTATCTAAATACATGGGGAAGGAGAAATTGTTTTTCTCGGGAACCACTATCCAAATTTGGTTATGTTTTCTGCATTTAAAAGAAATAGTAAAGATCTAGTGACTTTTGGTAGCGAATTTGTCATTTATGTCGTCAATTTTTCCATAAAAATTGGTAAAAATGCCAAATTCCCAGAAAACGAAACTATCACGTTAACAACTCTAACTCGGCAATGATGAGGAATATCCCAGTTTTGTAAATTGCATCTAATAGTACATCTAAAGCAAACAGTATATTGATATATTACACATGGCTCTCAATAAAACCAGTAATATGGGAGTAGAGGTTTTGCAGAATCCTTGTAAAAATGTATCGAATTCACGTAAGATATAAATTGATATATCGCACTTGTCTGTTTTGGATTAGCTAATGGTTGCAATTTACAGAACTGCGATATATGTTATTGGTGCAGAAATACGAATTTGTAAACTTCGGGCGTCTATTTTTTTTTTTCAAACTTAAGAATTTTCCAAAATTCCTTTTAAGAAATTCAGGCCCTACATCGAAATTCCGCTTCCAACAGTCACTAGAATTTAAATTTCTCTCTCAAATGCAACAAGTTTCATTAAAATTGATCCAGGGGTTATTTCAGAAAAGCGTTTCCGCGTTTGACGTGTATTTGAATAGGATGCATCGGAGTTGAGCCCAAGCTAAAGCTTCCTCTTACACGCTGAAGCAAAATAAATTTATTGTCTATTTGGCTGCAAGTCAGAAACACACTAGCTAACAATCTAAGCTTATATATAATGTAGCATCTTTCACGTAATCCTTAATTTCACTGTTGGTACTAATTAAAGCATGTATTTGCGGCAACCTTTGTACGGCATGATGATTTTAAGTTTTATGTAATTTTAAAGAATTGTCTGTTGCAGATAACATCATTCTAGTCCTATAGCGAGATTGTTCACAGAGGCGGACATTATTTGCACAAAAAATCAAAACAAATGTTTAAATAATTGACAGAAACGTACTAATTCAAGTTTTAATTAATTACCTTACAGTTTATAGTGCAATTTATGAATTGTCGCTGATTAGTTTGTCAGGCGTATCCACGTGTAATGGAATTCCAGAATGACACCAGTTTGGAGATATGCGCCATCAAACTTGGTGTAATTTGGACTGTTGGTCTACTTACTTTTTTTAGCAAAACGCTTTTTTATGCATTGAAGCACAAAGGCAACTGGAAGGGCCATGTATTTCGTCCCAGACTTTGGGAAATAATATCTCGAAACTTATGTGATCCTGGAAATTAATTTCAAGTGGATGGTGTCTTGCAGACTTACCAGCTACGATTAGTAAATTGCGATATGTGCCGTAAAGTAATTATTTAAAAAGTGAATAAGAGAGAGAGATATCTATAAACTTTAAAGAGTAGACGATGATGGTTGTCCCCAGGTGGGCGGCATCATCAGTACAGGACGCTATGGTCCCTCGCTGCCCATTGCGCTCGATCCACCAGTCGAAGCTGGTCTTCGGGGCATGAGCTGGTCAGCAGGTTCTCCCACTGCACCACAGTAGGGGGTTGGGGAATTAGGGGCAGTGCCTTGTGTGTACACTCCCATACCATATGGTAGAGAGTGCACGGCACTGAGCATTTCTTGCAGGCATAGTCATAGCATGTGGGATACATTGCGTGGAGCAATGTACCGTGCGGAAATGTGTTTGTCTGTAGTCTTCTCCAGGCAACGTCGTCCTCACTCATCGATTTGGGGTGCGGTGGAGAATACCGTCTTCTGCCGAGTCTGTAATGTGCCACGATGTCAGTGTATCGTCTGGGTACACTTTCATCCGGGTAATTTTTGTTAATTAATTGAATATGTGTTTTAAGTTCTTGTGCTAGTAATGTATGCCTCTTCGAATAATCCAGCTCAACGACAAAAATTATGCTATCTGCCACAGGTGATTATTAAAAATTCCATCAAAATTAAAAATCACCAGTATAGTAAAACTGACTAGGCTTACAAAAGCTGGGTGGGTTCTGTGCTGAACTTTGTAGTGCGTTTACTGGTTTTTCTATTTTGTGTGCTGTGCCTTATGGAAAAAAGGATCCTTTCATTTGTGTATTTGTGTTAGCGCTTGTATTTGGCAAGCACAAATGAGTTCATTGCAAAGTTGGTCCTTCCAGCGAGCTACATATCAACCTAAGGTAATCCTGTCTTGGCTATTGTAATGTGCATATAACAATTCTAAGTAAGAACATCTGTAGTTGACTTAATTGCTGTAAGATATTTTGTTGGTAAAAGTAGAAGGCTATTTATTATTTTACTGCTTCAATGCAGAAACACCTTTTTTTGTACCAAGAAACTCTGACGGCATTGAATGAAATATAATGTGTGGTGTATTTTTCTTCTGACTTAAAAAAATTTTGTCTCTAGTGTATCAGAAATGAGTTTACCTTCCTGTAGAAAACAATGTGTCATCTCCTCATCTACTGCTGTTGTCCTGCATATTTTTGCAACTTAGAAATGTTTTTATTTTCGGTATTCAAGAAGCGGCAACAGCCACAGCAAGTAGCCATCTTATCCAGCACATCATGTGTGAGACACATCATAGCAGGTACTTTGGCATATCTCCTTAGCAGTATGATGCTATTTGTTGTCATTTGTGTGTCCTTATACCTGCCTTTATTCATTTTGGTATTTTGCACAGGGTAATATGTTTACGTAGCAACAGAGAAATTGTGCAAAGACGAGACACGGCTACAGGGGACAAGACACACGACCCTCCTTTGCCTGTGTCTCGATGTTGCGCTGTTACTGTGGTGTTATCTAGCAACAAAGCCATACTTCTTGTCAGCTACGTATACAAATTCTCTGTTCTTACAATTTCATTGACACAACATTAAAAGGACAGATGTACACAGGAAGATGGAGACTTGAAATGATGAAGAGTGGTAGAACAAGGAACATCGTTGGGAGCCAACTTTCGACAAGAAAATTTAGACAAGTCCTCTTGTCGAAATGTTGGCTCTAGTGACAATCCTTATTCTGCAACTATTTCCCATTAAAAGGGAACATTATTGCCCTTGCTGAAGTATTATGGATTATGTAATAATGCACAATACAACCTGCTAAGCATTAGCAGGTTGAAATGTCAAGAATATGAGCGTTCTTATGTATTCTATTGCTAGAGCAAGAACTAGGCAGGAAAACAATAAAATGTAGAGAAGCACATTGTTATTTTTCACTACCCAGTTGGCCAACTTCATTCTCAACTTGCACTTTGTTGCATTAACAGTCATAGCAATGCAATAATTGAATTAGCTTGGTTATTTGGTCAAGAGATGTTGAACTTGTATTAATGCATCTTAATAATGATGCAGGTTAAGAAAATATACAGTGACATTTCAACATGCAGGCTTGCAGTTGACTAGCAGATCACTTGATGGCATGAGCTCAGGTTCCGACCGAGCTTCCATGCACAGCTCGTTTGCACAAGTAATATCTGAAACAGCAACGCATGCTTCACTAAGTTTGTGGCCAAATATTTCAGGGCTGTCAGTCTGAGGACTCTTACGAACTAACCATACATTCAGCACTGACTAGCTTCAATACCACAATGTCAGTGTTCTGCTGAAATGATTAAATCTTTGATTATTGTGATCTTGTTTAAGAAGACGTCAACAATTATCACGCAATTCTAATCTCGCACTTTTGTAAATATTGGCCAGTGCTTTTGTCAGCCTATGATTCTTGCTAATCGAGATAATCATCACAGAAAGAACCAGTACATTGTATTTAATAATAAAAGTACTGGTCATTCATAGATATTTTTGTCTTTAGCATTTGTTCTCCCCTGTTGCTGTTTCTTGAAATCCGAAATGATGTATCTGCCTCCTTATGTTCGCACATTTACAGTGAAATCTGTCAATATGTTTGTTTAAAATACAGGCAATAGGCCCAATAGTTAGGCTATTTATTAATTAGAAATTATAACGATGATAGTGCAGGCCAACAAACAGGATTGGTGCTAACTCACAACGGTGCCCAGCTACATCCATGCAGCTGTACCATTCTATATGCATGGGCTCAGAAGAGCTCAAAGCCACAAAAGAAAAAGTAATAGTCACCCAAGGCTTTTACTCATTTCGTGTCATCTTGTGAGAGCAGATTATTTGCCAGTTGTGATTTATCCTCAGTAAATACATTAATCAGTTATGTGAGGTTCCTCATTTGTATGTTGCATGTACGAAGTTCTTGTGACCTTGCTTGTTTTTATTGTTTCCTTTCTGAGCGTGAGTGACTTACTTGCCTCGACACATATTCTAAAAACTGTTTCTTCATCACTGAGGGTCAGAAAAGTAAATTTCACATAATTGTCCTAGTTACTAATATGGTAGGCTTCGAATTTAATTCTTTTATCTTTGATGTTATCTAGCAAGTAGTTCTGTTGTACATTGAAACATATCCACCCAATGCATAGTGGGCACCCAAATTATAAATATTGGTTCATGCTTTCTGCCTTCCTCTGATGTTTTCTTAACCTAGCATTGGTGCAATGGCCTGTGTGCACCTGCAAAAAAGTAGCAGAGTGGGTAAAGTTGAAGGTAGACGAGAGGATAAAGCAACAAAGCAAAAATATGTTTGCCATTATCCCGTATATCCAAAGAATTATTCGCTTACAATTTTAAGAAAATGTGATGTCCCACTATAGTGTGACAGTTTCTTTTGGCACCAAATGAACTGCGTAGCATCTGTGCTTGAGTGCACAACAAAGCAAAAAGTCAATCAAGAAAGGGGCAGCAGTAGAAAGTTTAGCACGGAAGCTTTTATGTTATGCACTGCTAATGTGGCTTATCGTATGCTCGTGTTGTGTGGAAGTGCCTACGTTGGGTAGACAGGCTTTTCACCAATGTTGCCTCACCAGAATAAGCTATAAATAAAGAACATCACACTTGGCTGCCCACTGCACATTGTGTGGGTGTGTTGCACTGTACAAAGAAATACTGTGGTAGATAAACATGTAACACAAAGGTAAAAGAAGTAAAGATTAGATTTATGTGTCAGTCAACCTTCTGTGATCTTCAGTGCTTATAGAAACACTTCTTTCTGTTCATGCGCAATTCTTTCTGTTCATGCGCCAAGCCATAGGGAGACTTTAACACGTTCACTGCGTCGTGGGTCACCGGCAGTGTTGCCAACTATAAATTACAAAACTTGCCAGTCCGTACCCAAAAAACATCCAAAATCTTGATACTGCCACGGGGATGAGAGTAGCCAAAAGGGATGGGAAATTGTATTTACAAGATATGTACAGAGAGAGACGGCTGCAGGAAAAATGGCAGAACAACACGAGCGCTACTCCAATCGTTGTCTTAACCGTCTTTATGGCGCATTCTTCAGTGCACGGGAATAGTGCGTAACATAAAACCCCCGCCGTCGAGAGCGCCTTCTCGGCGCTTAAGGAGCCGTAGGATCGTGTCCGGCAACATAAGGCTTAAGGCGGGAGACGTGCACGATATCAGTGGCGGATGTGGTAGATGATCGACTGTCCAATGGAATGATCTCGTATGTGACGTCAGTGATCTGGTGTAGGACCTTGTAAGGCCCGGAGTAGCGGGAAAGAAACTTTGATGACAAGCCATTGTGGGGACAAGGCGTCCAGAGGAGGACCAAAGAGCCCGGACAGTAATTAACGACTCTGTGATGGCTTGTAGCGGGCCTTCTGGGACAGCTGGGAGGCATAAAGACAATCCCTTGCAATATGGCGAGCCGTTGCAGCCCGAGAAGCTGCATCGCGGGCGTAGTCGGTAGCAGGGTGCACAGGTGATGGTAAAAGAGTCTTCGAAGGGCAATGTGGGATGGTGGCCAAAGAAATAAAAGGGGGAAAAGCCAGCGGTGTCATGGCGTGACGAGTTGTAGGCAAATGTCACATAAGACAAGGTGCTGTCCCAATCACGGTGGTCTGAGCAAACGTAGATGGAGCATTGTGGTCAGCGTGCAGTTGAGGCACTCGGCTAAGCCCATTGGTTTGCGGATGGTAGGCAGTGGTTAGCTTGTGATGGATGGAACACGAACGAACGAATCCTGGCCACGGCGGCCGCATTTCGATGGGGGCGAAATGCGAAAACACCCGTGTACTTAGATTTAGGTGCACGTTAAAGAACCCCAGGTGGTCCAAGTTTCCGGAGTCCCCCACTACGGCGTGCCTCATAATCAGATCGAGGTTTTGGCACGTAAAACCCTATAATTTAATTTTTTTGAACATGAACGAAGGATGTCGTGAACGACTTTGGACAGAAAGGAGCGACCACGGTCATTCAGCAGCTGTCGAGGAGCGCTGTGGTGAAGAATAACGTCCTGAAGTACAAATTCCGCAATGTCAATGGCACAGCTTGTCAGTAGTGCCTGCATGATAGCGTATCGTGTCGCGTAGTCTGTAGCTACGGCAATCCACTTGTTCCCTGTTAGTGATATTGGGAATGGCCTGATGAGATCAAGGCCGACGCGGTAGAACGGGACACCGGGAATGTCGATGGGCTGAAGAGGACCGGCTGGCGACAAGGATGGAAGCTTGTGGCGCTGGCAGGACTGCTTGTGAGTGACATCTCACAAGCAGCAATGTATCGGCACACAGAGTGGTGGAGGCTTGGCCAGAAGAACCGATGCCGAACGCAATCGTACGTGCGAGTTGCTTCGAGATGTTTAGCGGTTGGGGCGTCATGAAGCTGTTCGAGGACAGTGCAACGGAGTGTTTCGGGAACAACCAGTAGAAGCTCTGGGCCATCAGGAGCTGGTGTTGCGTCTGTATAAGATGCCGTCACGAAGCACAAATAATTGTAGGGATGGGGCAGAGTGATGAGTGCATAGACGGTGGATAATTGACTGCAAATTACCATCACTGAGCTGTTCGCTGCATATGTCGGATAAATCGGGTATCGCAAAGACACAGGCGTCCGAATCGTGCGCTGACAAGTCTAGAGGATCCACTGAATGATGGCATAGGCAGTTTGCATCCTGGTGCAGTCTGCCAGACTTGTAAGTGACGTCAAAGCTGTATTCTTGCAATTTCAGTGCCCAGCGACCAAGTCATCCAGTCGAATCTTTTAGGGAAGATAACCAGCAAAGCTCATGGTTGTCTGTGATGACCGAAAAGTTGCGTCCAAACAAATATGATCGAAACTTTCCGACAGCCCAAACTAGTGCGAGGCACTCGCGCTTACTGATAAAAAATTTGCACTCTGAAGAGGAAAGAAGGCGACTGGCATAGGCGATGACGCGGTCACGTCCTTGTTGCTGCTGGGCGAGAACAGCGCCGATGCCATGTCCACTGGCATCGGTGCGAAGTTCAGTGGGGGCTGACGGGTCAAAATGGGCCCAGATGGATGGTGACGTAAGTAAAGTCTTGAGGGTGTGAAACGCAATTGCCTGTTAGGACCCCAAGAGAATCACATTTCCTTCTTCAAGCGTTGCGTGAGTGGACGGGCAACGTCGGCGAAGTTCTTGACAAAACGTCGAAAATAGGAGCACAAGCCGACAAAGCTCCGTACGTCTTTTGTGGAACGTGGCATAGGGAAGTCTTTGGCAACGCAAACTTTTTCTGGGTCAGGTTGCATGCCTTCAGCACTCACAAGGTGGCCAAGCACAGTGATTTCGCGGCGGTCAAAACGGCATTTGGCAGAGTTAAACTGAAGGCCTGCTCGCCTGAAAACTTCAAGAACTGCCGACAAGTGGCTAAGGCAACTGTCAAATGTCGCTGAGAACACGATGACATCGTCAAGGTAACAGAGGCAAGTTGACCATTTATTCACGGAGGAGGGAGTCCATCATCCTTTCAAATGTGGCTGGAGCATTACACAGTCCAAAGGGCATTATCTTAAACTGGTAAAGTCCATTGGGCGTAACAAATGTGGTCTCTTCACGGTCTTGATCATCGACGGATATCTGCCAGTAGCCTGACCTCAGGTCGATAGAAGAGAAGTAGGCAGAGCCGTGTAGACAGTCGAGAGCATCATCGATCCGGGGCAAAGGATAGATGTCCTTGCGCGTTACTTTGTTTAAGTGGCGGTAGTTGATGCAGAAGCGCCAGCTGCCATCTTTCTTCTTGACTAGGACGACTGGTGATACCTATGGACAGCATAAAGGTTCTATGACGTCCTTGGTGAGCATCTTGTTCACTTCACACTGTATCACTTCTCGCTTGGCATGGGACACGTGATAAGGACGTCTGATTGGGCTGGCATCCCCAGTATTGATCTTATGAGGGACCACAGATGTCTGTCGCAAAGGACGGTCATTAAGGTCAAAGATGTCGCGGTTAGAACTTCAATATGTACCGCATATTGGCTGTGTGTGCAGGAAGGAGGTTAGACGCTATCATCTTGTCAATATCAGCGTCGACGAAATTGTCCTAGGAAGAGGAAGGGGCAGAGGACAAAGAAGCGTCGGTGATGAATGCAGAAACGGCACACTCATCGATAGAAGAGATGTGGGCTAGAGTCATGCCGCCTGGGATGAGTTGCCGTGCACCAGCTAAAGTTCAATATGGGTAGAGACGTTCGACTATCTGTAACTTTAATAAGGGTGTGAGGAAGAGCGACGTTTTTGGCGAATAAGACATCATCGATCGGGCTCAAGATGTAATCACCATCGGGAATGGCAGAAAAAGACCGCAGATCACATACGCTTGAGGAGGTAGATGTACGTAATCCACGGAGCACAAGCTGCGGTTGGCAGTGTAGTAGGAGCGTCATGGTAGCACGGTAGGTCCAGCTGAAGCAAGCGGGTTCCACAGTTAATAAGGGCAGAATGGGCAGACAGCAAATCCATACCGAGGATGAGGTCATGGGTGCATTTCTCGAGCACGGCAAGTAGTACGCTTGTGGATCGGTCAGCAACACTTATTTGAGTGGAGCACATCCCTAGCACGGGAAATGTTCCGCCATCGGCGACATAAATGAGCGGTACAAGTGGGTGGTGTTAGGGCCTTCTTAAGGCGGCGACGAAGCTCTGAATTCATCACTGATATCTGAGCCTCAATATCCACTAGAGCAACAACATGTGCATCATCCAGTTTAGCGTCTATCAGGTTCCGTCTGGTCTGCAGTGTGGTCAGAGGATTTGGCAGGCGAGTCGTCGATCCAGCATCACCTCTGAGAGCTGCATCGTCTAGTTTTCCCGAGGGAGTCGTTCAATCGGTGACGTAGGGCGGCGGAATTGGGGCGAGCGAGATGATTGGCGACGAGACAACGGCGAACGGGACTGGTGACCATGTGGGGATGGTGAACAACGATACGGCATGGAGGGAGCTTCATTACCGGTGGTTTGGGGAGGCTCGTGGTAGGGCTGAAATCGGCTATGATCCATGTTAGGGTGACGGTTGTATCCATAGGGCGCCTGATACCAATACCATTGGCTGTTACAATGGCGGGCCACGTGTCCAATATGACGGCAATATGGGACAGTCATCAGCAGTTCTCCACATGGCTAGTTTAGAGTACGGAACAGTGGCCTTTGACCTTGGGCGTGCGAAAGTGAGGGACGGCGGTTGATCAGCTGGGAAGGAGCTGCAGCGCACACAGAGTCCAGGCCAGCATTGGAGAGCTCCTGATGAATGATAGCTTGGACTAGCAGCACCATCTGGGAGCTATGGTCACAGGTACGGCCGCACATAGAAGCAGGAGACACAGCGTCAAGTTCACATCGGATGATCTTCTTCACGTGCTCTACGGTGAGCGGCACCGACGGCTCAGGTATATCTTCGCACGACCACGTTGCTGCCGTGTTTGGAAGTTGAGCGAATTATGTGCAATGCGTTGACTTTTGGCAGCCTCAAAGCGCTTGCACTCTTGGATGATGGCATCTGATGGTGTCGCAGTCTTTGCAGATTAGCAGGTTGAAAGCATCATCTGCAATGCGCTTTAACATGTGGCCTAGTTTCTCAGACTCTGTCATGCCATCGTCAGCTTTGCGGCAAAGGGCAAGCACGTCCTGTATATAAGTCAGGTAAGACTCTGCCGTTGTCTGCGCTTGAGATGCCAGCTTCTTCTTTGGTGCTGCCTTTCTACCTGCAGACTTGTTGAACAGGGAATGCATCTTTTCCTTGCATGCATCCCAGCTCCCAATTTCGTCTTCGTTATTCTCAAACCACACCTTTGCTGTTCCTTTCAGGTAAAATAATATATTTGCCAGCATGATCGTCTCATCCTAGTGATTGTTTTTACTTGCACGCTCGTACAGGGGTAGTCAGTCCTTGATGTCGACATTGTCAGTCCCGCAGAATATGCCCGTGTCTTTTAGCTGAGCCAGGATGACCGTTCTCAGTGCACCCGCCTCGGTGGGTGCCGACACCTCTTCCGCCGTCGTGGATAAAGCCAAGCATCGGCCGCTACGGAGCTCCGTTGTACCGTGTGGGTACCCTGCACCTCCCACCAAAATGCCACAGGGATGAGAGTAGCCAAAAGGGATGGGAAATTGTATTTACAAGATATATACAGAGAGCGACAGCTGCAAGCAAGTGGCAGAACAACAAGAGCGCTACTCTGATCGTCGTCTTCATCATCTTTCTGGCGCATTCTTTAGTGCACGGGAATAGTGCACTAAAGAATGCGAACAGTACGATCACGTAAAATTCGCTAAAAACCCGCTAAATGGAGAGAACAATCAGAATCACGTTCAAAAAATGTTTTAATACACCTACATAAAACACAGTGTCAGGTATGTTGTGCTTGGCGAAAACGTATTTTAATTTTTTTTATTTTCATAACGGGGTAAAAAGATATTGATTATCAATATTAATAAGGGCATTCTTGTGCAACTGTGATGTGCAGAAATGTACGGCAAAGTCTGCCTAAAGAAAGGTGCTGCCGTGAACTGAAATCACTGGCCGAAAATCAGGTTGAACTTCCGGGTAATGAATAATATTACAGAAAATTCCTTGTACGTTGCGTGTCCTCTGTGTGTGTTTGCTCACTCGCGTGGCTGCGTCTAGTGTCGGTGCCATCGCTAACCCCGTAGTCCTCCATCACGCCAATTTTGCGAACAGCATGCTTGGGCAGTCTGTAACTAAATCAACAATGTTTCTTTGGAGACCAGCCCGCACAGTAAGGATGGCGTTTCTCATCTCAGTGGACATTGTATTCTTTAACTTAGATTTAATTACGTCCAGCTGGCTGAGAACATGCTCAACATCTGTTTCGGACCACGCAGCAGCAGCCGTGATAAAGCGAAAACGTGTTTTACCAAAGTCATTCACGAGCCAAAGCTCCCTAAATCGCATCTGTAAAAATGACAGAGTGTAACTGCTACGAATGGCTGAAACTGCTATAGCTATAGTCCAGAAGAGGCATAGAGACATGGAACAAAAAATCCGAAGCACACCATTTGTGCATGATGATCATAATTTCCTCTTACTTCCAAAGTGGCATGGATAAGCTGCATATTTGTGAAACGTGAAGCACGAGTTCTAGTAAAAAATTTTTGGTACTGCCAAAAAAGAAACCAAAATTACATTACAAACGCTAAAAAACCCGCCGCCCGCAAGAGAACAAATTGCCTCGCTAGGCAGCGCAGGAAACTGCTGAATTAGCAACACTACTCACTGGTGGGACACGGCCTGTATTTCTTCTATGCAGAAGTTAGGTTGCATGCAATCATCTGCTTTGGGCTGCGATATCTTTACGACACTTGAATGCAGAGATATAAATTTTTTGCATGAGGTTTTAAATAGTTAGAAGGATATCTGTCTGATGGTAAATGCTGTGAACCACCAGTGACCCACGCCACGCTCAATGAAAATGTTTGTATGCTGTGTGCAGTGTGACCCGCTGGTGACCCAGCCACGAGAACTCTCCAGGTTGTGCTGCCATCTAAGGTTTGAAATTGGAACTATTATATCTTAATTATTGCATTGCACGTGGGGTGGCGTGTTTGTTTCGAAGGAGCGGAGTGGCAGCACATCTCTCAATTGTGTTGCTCGCAAACTTATTGCCTCAGTTTTCGAAACACCTGCCATTGTATTGTGTAAATGCCTTTTGCACTGATTTGCTGCTGCTTCTAGACTTTTTAGCGTGTTGGATAGATCCGCATGCCATTTACGGACGTAAAAGAAAGCACAGCACAGAGGAAACAGACATACTTAGTTTTGACTGGAAAAATGGACCGGCAACTTCGGGATCACCGGCTGATGAGTGAAGTGCATCAGTGCCAGATGTTCAGCAGTGGACAGACAGTGAAGTCAGTCACAACACTGTTTACGAACCGTCACAGACCTCAGCCACCCCATTGAATGATGAGTGAGACCTGAGCAGTGATTCCAAGGCGGACGATTCGGGAGACGATACTCCCATTTCACTCAGCCCGTCTCTAGAGAAATGGACCACTTCGCCTATAGTGACACTGTACTCTAGGCCTACCACTATCATTCATCTAGCCATGATGCCCTGAATTTGTACTTAATGTTTATTATAGATGATATCTGGGAAGTGATGGGCGATGAAACAAACAGGTTTGCACAAGTGTTAGAGTCCACTGCTCCGAAATGTAAATTGCAGTAGAAGAAATCCACGGACACCATTGTCCAAGAAATGAAAGTATTTGTTGGAATGCTGATTTGTGTTGGCCTTGTCCACCTTCCTTCTGTGAGTCACTACTGGGCAAAAAGTGACCTATATGGAGTTGAAATTATTCGTCAAAACGTGAGCCATGACTGCTTTCTCCTGCTTTAGAGGTTCGGGCATTTTGTAGACTATTGACTGCTTGCAGAGTTGCACGATCGCCTCTTTAAGAACTGGCCTCTGGTAGAGGAATTGAAGCATAATGTTGCTGCTGCGCTCGAGCTGGGAAAGGAAGTCGTGATCGACGAAATGATGGTGCCATGGCATCAGCAACTTTTGTGAAGACAATCCGTTCCAGGAAAAGCTCATAAGTACGGAGTGAAGCCTCAAGGCATGTACTAAAGGCGGTTACACGCTGAAAGTCGACGTATATGCCGGAAAGTCTGATCGACAACTTGGTGTCGGACAAGCCGAAGAGGTCTTTGAAGCTCATGGAAAATTACAAATGAGTCGGGCGCACACTGTATGTGAATAACTTCTACACGAGCTCTTCGCCTTCTAAAGGAAGACACTTTTATTTGCGGTACAGTTCGCTCAACAAGGAAAGGGCTGCTAAAAGAAGTCACCGAAGTGAAGGTTGCCAAAGGCAATGTGATTGGTCTTCAGTCCAAAGATGGAGTGAAGGTACTGGAGTGAGAAGATGCTCACATCTGTTGCCAAACGTGAAGGAAATTTAGTGGACAACAGGCAGAAAACGAGGGACGGCGCACCAATCACGAAACCTCGAGCCGTTCTCGATTACAACGCAACAAAGAAAGGCGTGGACTACAGCGACCAAATGGCGTCGTACTACAGCTACCTCAGAAAAGGACTGAAATGGTGCCGAAAGCTAGCCATCGAGTTACTTGTTGAGAGTGGCATCGTAAATACGTGGAACAATAGTGGCATACTTGAAGGAAATTCTACACCACTTATCAAACTTGGAGAAGTACTGGCTCATTCACTGTTCGGCGCTCGTCAAGCCAACATTGAAGAAACTTGAGAAAAGGCCAGTCCACACGCTCAAAGAAACTGACGGGACAGCACGCAAGACTCAACAGCGTTGCACTGGCTGCTCTGCGTCCATCAGACAACCCTAGAAGGAAAGTGAGAAAAAGGACCACTTTCTATGGAGAATTCCTTGGCAAGCCATTCATGTGTTTGTCGTGCTTTCATTCTAAGCACAAGTAAGCTTGAAAGCAAGCTAGCTTCAACGGTAATCCGAGTAGGGTGTAAACTTACAAATATTGTACAAAGTTATTGTTCTTACTAACTTTTAACTTTTATCTAACTAATAAATATTTCTATCACAGGAACTGACTTCGTGTGTTTTTCTGGTAGCAAACACTTTGTAGTTCAACACAGGTTCACGAGATAAAGGCAGAAAAGTAGCTTTGCATCTTTCAAATAAATGTGCTAAACGCCCGCAGCAAAGGTGGCAGTGCTATCTCATTGGAGCTAAAGAAAGGCATAGCCGTGTGACCCAATGGTAGGTCACTCTGCTTGTAGAATGAGACCTAAAGAAATTGTGCCAAAGTGACCATGTTAAGTAAGTCAGTCATGCCTGCAAAGTTAAAGGTTAAAAAACAAGCCAAATCAGTATAACTTTATACATGCGACATGGAAATGGGGCACCTAACGTATACCTACAGTAAAACCCTGTTTACTCGAAGTTGTAAAAACCAGGGGAAATTTTCAGATAAGCAACTTCACAAAAATATAACACCCTGGCCACGCAAAGACCACATAGAACTTTTAAAAGTAGGCGCCAGCAGCCTCTAAATTTCTCACAAGAGTTAAATATACCAGGAGCAGTATTTTTGGTAAATCACTTTTATGATATGTTGTACAACTTGGCACAGACACATGAGACATCTACGTATGAGCAACAGCGATCTTCGCACAGAGCCAAGCGAACACTGTTGCACGTAGGCATTTACATGTCCAAAGCCTAGTCACGCAAAATATTGCAAAAGTGCTAGTATCCCAAAACAGTAATCGAACAACACTACTGCCGCAGGGCTGAGATTTTGTAGCTATGCCTTCCGCTCGATTATGTGCCCCCTCTTTTATCCACCATTTTTAGCTGGCAGAGCGTCACTATGACCACTGACGAAGCATGATGAGAAACTGCATCGGAAAGGCATTGCTACAAGATTGCAGCCTGGAATTGTTACTTAACAAAATGCCAAATACATACGAAACATTTGGTGCACCTGGCAGAGTGGGCGCCAGGGCCTAGCACGCAGATCCACGTAGAAGCACAGAGCACAGTGAATAAGCAAGCTGACAACTCTGCACGCACCTGAACATTCATGTTGTGGAGGTCACGTGTACCTTCTCACGCTCATCGCGCTTTGTTGGGGTTCAAAGGAACACTCCACCTGAATTATCATTAAGATCGCAGCCGTCCGCGAACAGTAGATGATAAGATTTTCATTGAATGAAGCGGAATTTGCTACAAAATTGCGGTCTCGTCACTTTTTGGCGATATCGCAGCTGTGCGCAAAGTATGGAAACCTTTGGGTGATGACTTTTTCCCAACATTTTTGCAATCAAGATTTTGAGATATCCGGAGCACAGCACAAGAGCATTTTAAGATAGGTGAAATACACATGGAGGTGGCACCGAGCCAGGAAACAATTTTTATTTAACCGATATTTCAAGATATCAGAGTGTGTTAACAAGAGTTTACTGTAATTCATGTACTGAGGGTAGGTTACAGCAAGCACATAATCTGCTCCTACAGCATGACTTGTGATGAGTAAAAGAAGCCTTCCTCATGTCTTTGATTTCTCTTTTGTGTCTTTTGGCTGTTTATGTACCATGTGTATTTGGGGTTCGTTTGCGGGTTTTATATTTTTATATATTCAGGGGGTAAAAATCGGGTGCTATTATCAAGCCAATAGTTGGGGAGAAATTGGGTTTTTTGTGTAACTGTTCAGAAATTCATTTTTTTTTCGGGTTAAATTTACAAATGTTTAAGTAACCAATACATTCGGGGTCTTTTTTTTATTGGAGAATATCACGAGCTCCTTAAGACTGATGCGTTAAAGCTTTAGGGATGTATTTGCAAACTGGTAATCAAGGGGACATCAGGTTTTTTTAGCAAATACTACGAAGTTTGGCATTTGTTTAGAAATTAATAAGTAATTATGACAGTAAAGAGCATTGATAACTGCTCGGAAATGAAACATTTTAGTCACGAATAGCTGGTCATCGTTTTGTTACACATCCTGATTAACATACATTATCACCTGCATGCACAACATGTCAGTCTCCATCCAAGACCTGTCCAATCTTTGAACGTATCTCAGCTGAGAGAAAGTTTTCTCGACGTCACAACTTCCATTATATAGCTAGACACAACACGGTGTCACGGTGAGTAACACGGCGAGTTATGCTAACTCAGAGTTAGGCGCACTCATAGGGCGGTTGGTTGAGAGTCGTGCAGCGTCCCCAGTGCTACACGCAGCTTGTGAAATGAAGTCTATAGGTCACTATTGTTCACTTGAGCCGACAGGATCTAACTTCGTTGTCCAGAGGCAGGGTAGCTCCGTAAACTCCGCACAGTGTAAAAAGGGGGAAAAAAGTCACTTGGTATGAGGTTTAGGAATTCGGGAAGAAATCGGGTTTAACCTGATTCTCCTGAAACATGTTCGGGGTGTAAAAAATCAGGTAAAATCGGGTTTAACCCAGAAACAGCTGTATGTTGTGTTGTTACAGGTGCGTGTGTGTAGCTGGGTACAGTTTAGTTAATACCCGTTCTGCTTCCTTCCTTGTCCTCATCATTAATGTGCTACCGTTGTCGTAACAAAATACAGCTACATGTGCTACCTATTTTACCGTCGTGTTTGCTGTATGGCTGGTTTTGTATTAGTGCTTATTGCAATCTCTATTAAATTGTCGGTGTCAGCTATTAGATTTGAATAAATATGTTAATGTCAAATGCAATGTGTTGTAGGAATATTTCTGTATTTTTTGTAATATTGTCAGTGCTGAAGTTTTTATGCACTGTTGCACATTGTATGAAAGAATAAAATTGATGCACAACTTTTTAATGTGGTGGTTTTCAGATCAATTCTCAACTCAAGCTAAGAAACATGGACGAGTTGTGTGGGAAACGTACGAACACGAGTACCATGAGGTAAGAGAGCTGTTTTTACTGTTGAATTGTATTATCGACTGCCAACCAGTTGCTTTCAGGAAGCATATTGCAATGCATTGATTATGTAATCGAAGTATAAATATTGTTCTTATTGCACTTTATTATCCGGGCCGCCATTTTGCATTAATGTAGCCCTTTGTTGTATGTTATGAGTACCTTATTTGCTTAGGAGGCTAAATCCTAAGTTCTATATAAAAATTGTTTGAGAACAGTGAAACATGGTTAGCTTAAAAACCTTTTGAGATATTATAAGAGATATGTGCGGTGGTGAATAGAATTTTTACGTGAGTGACATACTATTTTGAGATCCAGGGAAAACACGGGGAATGCGAGAGATGGAAATTCAAGACGATGAGCAACATGAGAACAAGGAGAGAGCAGGAGCCAACGTTTCGACAAGTTGACTTGTCTTTTTCAAGGCAACATATGCTCTCCTCGGCACAGTATATATAGGTAGGTTACCGTTACCTATAGGTAGGTAAGGAGCGAGAGTGTGTTAGAACTCGCTCGTTACCTCACCCAACCGCCTTACCTTTTCTCCCCTTTAGAAGAACCCTACCTACATATACTGTGCCGAGGAGAGCATAAGTCACCTTGAAAAAGACAAGTCCACTTGTCGAATTGTTGGTTCCTGCTCTCACCTTGTTCTTGTGTTGCTCATCATACTATTTTGAGGTGGCATTACGGTTCAGAGTGTCATTGCAATGCAATGCATATGTAGTTGCAAGGTGCATGTTAGATGTTTCTTTAAAACAGTTTTCTTGGTTGGCCATTGATTCCAGTTTAATAGTAAAGACAACTGTCTTGTGTTCATGGTGATGTTCTGCTGACTCATACATTTGACACTTCCAGAAGAGAATAACAGTGATGAAATATTAAATTTTTTTTGTTGGTTGCTAACCTGCCATGTATTTGCAGAGCTGTGGATTCTTTATTACTCTTTGTTGTTTTTTCCCAATAGTCATTTTGAGAAGTCACTCTACACTGTTGGCAAGATTTTTTTACTCATTTTGAAAATCCAATCAGCACTGCCATCCAAGTGTTGAACAACTTAGAAGGATTAGTTACTTTACTCTCTTTGCAAGAGCCCTGTGCCCTGCACACTGGGTAACTTGACACACACTGCTGGAGTCATCAGGCTGATCAAGGATTCCCAACTCCAACTAAATGCTCGCCCCCTAGGGGCTGCGCCGAGAACGAGCCGATCTAGGTCCAGCCACAGGTTCTCACATTACAACATGCGCTAGAACGTTCCTTCGTGGTTCTCAAACTGTCGTGATGCCGTGGCGAAGAAGCCCGAAAAAGAAAACAGTTGATGTCGAAAGAATTTTGCTGTGCACCATTATGCGTGCCATCACGGCGGAAAGACAGCAATTCATAATTTCCCAAAAGAAGCAGACGGCATGCAACGGAGAGCGACATGTATAAGAAACGTGCACATTGTGAAGAAGGTGACTGACATAATGGTTTGTTTGGAACGCTTCACTCGAGACAACTTCATTATTCCTGGCGATTAGACCATTGCTTTCTTTTTATATGTTGCTGGCATTTCAAATCAGGAAGTGTACTTTGTTTAGGCAGGCACTTAATAAATCTAGTGATGCACGCTTAAAGGGACAGACGATCGCTCAGAACATGAATTGAGGTAACCCTGCTGATGGAAAGGTTGCCTATCATGTTGGTTAATACAAGCCATGTTTTTCTCGTTAAACTTGGATTTATATTTTTAATTCTTCACTAAACATTGGGAAAAATGACCTTTGCTGTCCCACGTGGCAAAACACGAAGATGCATAATAGGTCTACCATGTGACCTTCTATCAGTGTACGCGGTTCCTGGTCTTTTTATTAGGTAGTATTGAAATGCAGTACACTTTTCTCTCTTACAAGTTTTTTCGAACTTACAATGCGCAGATAGGCCTTCGCTTGCAGTGAGTAGAAAAGTGGTGCTGCCTTCGCCTTCGTTTTCGATGAGTTGGCTTATCTATCGACAGAATAACGATGACAGGGGCCAGCCAGCCATGACATAGGCATGTACTTGGCGAAAAACATGTTACGAATATAAGAAATGTCTCTGCAACAATGCAAAGGTATTGTACCAGCTTTTTATTTTCAAAAGTGGTCGAAAAGGTCAAGATGTAGGTGGTTAACCATAGTTGCCTACACTCCTGTGAAAGCTGAACGCTTGGCGGCTTTCACAATTTGCGTGGCGGGCTATCAGCATCGCTCTGACTTTGCAGCGTTGCTGGAGGAGGGACTCTTACTTTTTTGAAGGCGGCTCAGATCAAAAAATTCTGCTTACAAAATATCGACACGCTTTTGGAAGTAACCGCTACAGGTGTAAACACTATCGAGAACGAGCTTTTCGTCGCACCATAAAAAACTAGGTCCTTAATAATCGGTTGTCCGTCCCTTTAAACTTCATTTGGTTTGGCTAGCTTAGTTTTCTGTTCCTACATTAGTTGTTATAATGCCTTAAGCAGCTGGAATATTCTCGCTAACACAGTTTTGTCTACAGGCACCGGTAGCAGGAACACTAACTAGCTTGCAAGTTCTAAAGTTGATCGTGACGCATGTTATGCCGAGAGGTGACATATCTTTATGATAGCATGCTTAAGTTCAGTGGTGTCAGCAGAAGATGTTGTTTTCTCATTCAGTGCAATGTGTTAGTTTATTTGCTCGCAAGAAATTTAGAAGCAGCTGCAAATAGCACTCGTTCCAGATTTGGAGCAATTGACCTGGCCCCAACGTCGCTAGTTCTTTCCGACTTAGTGCACAGAGCTAAATTCCATTACAACTGGTTCTATTCGTTTCCAGGTCATGCATTTACACTAATGCAAGTGACATTGCTCAAAAGAGAACCCTTGCTCAATTTCGGAAAGCTGTTGTAGAAATGCAACTTGATCCAATTAGTTGTTGTTTACTTCTTACTTTTCACAGTGGCTTGAGAATTCCGACGGGCGGTGCGTGTCTGCTGTGTTCCCAAGCCTGTACACTACCTCAAACACTGTGTACTGCGAGCGTATCAGACGCAGATTACTTTATCACACGGATTAGCTAAATATAAACAAGGGTGGGACTGCTGCGCCAATTGCGCCATTTTGATAAAAATGCAAATTCCTGCGCCAAACTGCGCAAAACACTGAAAATTGACCGAAATATTGCCACCCTGTGTCAAAACGGCTTTGGCATGTGTGCTGTGGCAGTGGCTCCAAACAGCGAGTGGATTCGTTCTCCGAGAAAAAGTGCAGCCATTCATATTCCGCACACCACGCGACGGCGCCTCCCGCGCAGTTTTTCGTAGTTTTTGCTCTTATAACACTGAACTTTTCAGAGCTTCCGGCAAGTGGCTGGCATGCGCGGGGGCACTCCTGGATGTCGCTGCTGTCAGAACAGCCAGGGCGGCTGTATTTAGAGTGTACTAGAATACAGTTCAGTGGGCTGAGCGGTACGGCACTCCCTAGCTGACGCCCAAAACGACGAGGTGTAAGCTGAGGGCGCTGCGAGCAAACTAGATATTAGGGAGGTGCGCGCTGCAGTGGGTTCAGCGGGCGGCCGTCTCTATCCCCAGGGCCGGTTTAACGTAAAACTATTCCAATCTGTTTTTGTACCCACATGAGCAAGGCCTGAGCCATTGTGACCTATCACGAAGGGCTAATGGCGGATTTGCAATAAAAACAGATTGGAATAGCTTTACGTATTACCAGTCCAGGGTCAGTTGCGGCTCTCTGGGTCTGCGGTGCCACATGGTGACCCAGAAATTGTTACCACGTCACTTGGACTGCCTAATTTGAGAACATTTTCCGCTATCGTCATGAGCGTCTGCGTAGAAATGTATAGTTTGATCGTAGTGCTACCGATGTTTTCGGCCTTCCACGAAAGCATGTGCCGTGCCGCTGCTCGACCCACTCTTTCATATTCTAGTATGCTATAGCTACAAAGAGCGCTTCTGGTGCCCCGCGTTCTGATTGGCTTGGGGTAAAGCGAAATTATTCCTATTATGTAGAAATAGCGTTGAGTAAACCACAGTAGCAGATAACTCTACCTTCTCCATACGGTCTTTGGCCAAGCACATTTCCAGGCACTTCAACCAAACTGTCAAGACATTAAAAAAATGTATTTGTAAAATATGTATGTATTGGGATACTTTTCGAAATTTCAGACTCACTATTGCAGAATGCATGTTTTTTTGTGATTGCTCCCACTAATCAAATATCTACAGGCACTATTACCAAAGTTTGCATCCACTAGACGGTTTCATTATTGGGTTAATATACTTCAAAGTTCAGCTTGAGAAGTTGCTTAAGACAGTTGCAGTACAGTGCTCGTGTTGGTTTATGCATCCACTAGACAGTTTCAGTATTGGGTTAATGTGCTTCAAAGTTCAGCTTAAGAAGTTGCTTAAGACACTTGCAGTACAGCGCTCATGTTGGTTTATTCTGTGTTCCGCCATGGTTTAGAAGTGTGCTGCCATATTCAATAGTTCATTATTCCACCCAAATTCAGATTGGCCATCTCCAAACTGCTTCAAAATGAAATGTCTGCTCCAAGCTGCTCCAAAATGCAATTTTGTCAGCTCCAAACAGCTCCAAAACGCAATTATACTTGCTCCAAAAATTCTGCCACTCCTGTATAATAAAGAGAAAGGTACACCCCGGCTCACAAACTAAACTCTCATTTGTTTTTATCCCAAGACACACTGACCAGGTAACTTAACTGTTTTTAGTCTTCTTCTATCAGTGCACAATATCCGGATTGAACTTTTGAAATAAGCGTGCTTCCAGACGGCATGTATGCATTTCGACAACAAAAATGTCAAAAATTAGGAATGTTTTTTGTTACCATCGAAGCAGATAGCTATGTCAAACAGTTATTTTTGCTTTAAATTCACACACGATAAAGAGGACAGAGTCAAAGGGGAACTCATCCTTGTGAGCTAAATGACGCTTTGCCACAAGCTTGGAGCAATGCTTTGTCGGTTGAGCAATAATCTAGAATATTTTCTTTGACAGTAACCTAACTTTAGTGGCAGCAGCTCGACGAAAAAAAAATGCAATACTGGGGTTTTATTGAAGGAGCTCCCTTCAAAATGTGGCCACCACAGTTCATTTGATGGACAGAAACAAATTTCAAAAATAGGGAAAGGAATTAAAAAAAATTGTTTGCCCACCTCACACTGCCAGTGGCGAGAGTAGCCACACTTTAATGTTTTCAATCAGACATTTATATCTATCTATTTATGTCAGCTTAATGGTCCATGTAACTCTTTTGATTGTTGGTTTTGGTGCATTGTGTCTTCGCATTTTAATACTGTAATCTATTTTGAGATTCAAAATGAGCCTGGAGATGCCATGGCTGTACATAAAAGGTGAATTCTTTGGCCATTCATCTAACGCCACCGTAATTGTATGCTGTGATGCCGAGAGAATGCATTGCAGGGAGCGGAAGAAAATCACTGCTGATGCATTTCCTGCATTGATCAGTTGGTGCATAGTGCCTTTAGTAGCAGTAATGATAACTTTAATCACTCAGCTGAGAGACTTTGCAACTGCACCGGGACTGGGAGTAAACTTTGTTGTCACTTGTGAACAAACTAAATGTAGAATGTGCTTTTTCAGAGTATATGCCTGATATTGCCACTGCATGCCCTCTGCTATACTGGCAATCCCATCGTAATGAGTATCACAGTGATGCATCCTATCCTGTTATTGAGCCAAGTGTATTCCTTGTTTTGTATTAAGGGGACATTAAAGACACCATAAATTGTCTTGAATTGAAAAAGCACCCTTTCAAATCTCTATTTCTGTTAATTTTGTGGTAGTAGGTTGATGATTAGATGAGAAAATGAAGGTTGAAGTTCCATTTTCTGAGTTTGCCCCAAAACCCCAGCGCTGATACCTCATTGTCACGTTGTGGATTTAAAGTATTCTTACGAACTTGACTCGTATTGATTCACTAAAATTTCTTTGCGCTTTTTAATTTTCGTCTTTTTCTATTTTAGAGTACAATAAGTAACACCCTTATATGTAAAAAAATTTCCTAAGCCCGAGCAGACACCATTAAAATTCGTGACGTCACAACAAACTGGTGCGGGAACTTCAAGGCAGCAGTGCCACCAATCTTTCTTTATGCGTCTTTTAGTTTACTCATTCTCTTGTCACAGTATAGTAATTTACTATATAGTCAGGCAGGTCATTTACTAAAACGTCTGAAATTATTTTTCTCTTTTGTGCTCACTCGCCGTGGTTGCTTATTGGCTTTGGCATTCCGCTGCTAAGCACGAGATCGCGGGATCAATTCGCCGCATTTCGATGGACGTAAAATACAAAACCACCCGTGTACCAAGCATTGAGTGCACGTGAAGAAACCCCAAGTGGTTGAAACTAATCCGTAGTGTACCACTAAGGCATGCCTTGTAATCAAATCATGGTTCTGGCACATAATACCCCAGAATTTAAATAATTCAATTTCTCTCTAGTGCTCTTTTAAGCTGTAGCATTCACTATCTTTCCAAAAACTCGTGCTCAAGGTATTCTCCATAAATATCTAGTAAACATAGTAGACATCAAGGTCAACAAAAGTTCAGGTATAGCTACTGGCAGATCTTCATTAGTATAGCACCACAGATGGTTTTCAGTTTCACCAGTGTTTCTTTCCACATAAAAAAAATTGGCAGCACAGCCATCCTTTGGAGATGATTGGCGACGCTAATGCAATTACCCTTACTCATATGATCAATGTGTAAATATTGATAATACGTGATGAGGATTTTTATGATGGTGGAACTAACAAGACAGACAGAATTGCGATACATTCTGTGAGGGCGAGGTGACACCCATCCAGGAAATGACCGAGTCTCCCTCGAGGTCCCCGACGTAGACATTTAGCGACTGCAAGTTGATGGCGGCAAGGGTTACGTGCGTCTCAAAGTTGTGCTTGTCCACGAACTCCCGAGCCCATTCCACGATCTTGTGCAGCCTACGCGTTGAGAGTCGCTTCATTTAATTGATGAGGTGGTGGTTGGTACACCTACTGCTGCTTGCCGACACAAGCAGCAGTTGCCCAAGTTGGCATGAAAGAGCTTTACTGAAGAGTGGCACATACCCAGGGTCACGTACCCAGTGATTCGAGCTGGTCCGACGGTTGGTTATGAACCCGCTTCCCTCACCATAGCAGCTCTACCCATTAGACCATGGACTACCCAGCGACCCAACTTGGTGGGAAAATGGTTAGAGACACAGACACCCTAAAATACGTGATGTATCCTAAGAATGCTAATCGCATTACAAAAATCCAAGTTTCCTGAATGTTTTCGATACTTTGGTTTACCTATTATTTTTCTTGTTCATGCTGGATAAATCCTTGTTTTTCTGAAGCATATGACATCCAAAAGTAGTATAAGAAGCTATGACACTAGTCAAGTAAGATTAGCATTCTAGATCTGCAAGAGGCACTATAGTTGTTATTTAATCGGAGTATGGCTGTTGTGTAAATGTGCTTAAAGGCCTTGAAACTACCTTGCTAACATTTACTTAGATGTGCAGATCGACATACTTTGGAGACGTGCTCATTGAGGACACGATCCTGGCCTAGCTTACCACAGTTTTCCACGGTTGATCAGGCACATTTGCAAGGCCTCGCTTCACCATGTGTTTGTAGAGGAGGAGCTCATGGGCCACGCACTCTTTGGAAACAAGAAACACCAAGGGGCCAAAATAGGCTCTTGACCCCATCAGGGTCAACGCTATTATAGGCAAGTATCGTACATGCATTCCCATTGCATTTTGCATTCACATTTTGTATTTTAAGTTAGCAACTTGCCATTAGCATAACAAATGACTTTCAAGTATCCTGTGTCTGCAACTGCGTGCTACCATAGACTACCACGTGGAACGACTGTTGATATGATCCTAAATGCCTAACCTCTCCGTACACAAATGCTCTTAAGTTTTAAAAGCCACCTCAACAGCTAGAAGTAGTTGGCAGCTCCACCAGTCAAAATGAGGTGCAGTTGCGCATTATTAGGGCTACTTCACTGTGATTGTAATGAATAGTTGTCTGTGAAGCACGCTACCAACCTAGTGGCATGGAGGATATGCTGAAGTAGCCTGAAAGTGTTATTATAATATAGGATTTGTTGAGAAGCTATGCTCCATTGCAGTTACTGCTCAACTCGAGGGACAGCACTTGCACCAAATTTCAACAATCAAAATGGCCCTCCAGGATCTATAACACAAAACACGGCGGTTTCCCTTACTTCAACAGGCCGCATTGAAATAAAGTTGCTCCTGTCTTGAAAGATGTTCGTGTGGTCCAAGACGACTGCCTTTCAGTAGAGGGAACTTCAGAGATTCTGTGGCATTCTTGTTTGGTTGTTTCTGTCAAAGCTACAATAGGGACTGAGTTGCCAGCATCGCTGTGAACATTACTGTTTAGCAAACACTCATTCATTCTATGACCTAACCTATTTAATAACATGCAGTTTATCACTTTGTCTTCTAAAATATGCCAAAAAATACCTTTATGTGGCTTTTTCCCACATGCTTATATAAATTGAGCCGCACTGAACAGGCCCTTGGCAGCTACTTCTTACAAACAATGGGGCATGTCCACAACTCCCATTCTCATACTTTCTTACTTCAATGGAGCGCTTGCCTCTTTACAGGGTTATTATAAACCATTGTTCAAGTAGCCTATGGGTTTACGTTTATTGACAAGATGAATGGGCTTTCAAGTTGTTCTTGTTTAACCCTTTGAGGATCACATTTTCTCGGGAAATACGTCTCCACATTTAGGGATTACTATATATTTTCATCGCAGATTTAAGTTCTCCAGAGTGACTTTTTGGGAAAAATTTGGGAAATAATTTGTCGAATAATTAACCCTGACACTTGCTAGCTCTTTAGTTTGAACAGGTAGAGAGACTTCACGGGAAAGATGGTGGTATCAGGTTCGCTCCTTGGACCAAAAAAGATTTTTCTTCAGCCCTGGCCTACACGGACATCAGTGCGAGCGTCTATAAATGTGCTGCTGCGTTACTTGAAACAAAGATTGTGCAACAAATTGCGACGTTGAATGTCAGTCTGCACACTGTCTGTGACAATGTGGCTCCTTGACAAACTGTGTGATAGCACCCACACAGTCTTCTATTGTCCACTCGTACCTTTTCTCACTTTTCATTCGTCATTCAACATCTTTTCCCCTCCTCCAGTACAGGGTAGCCAACTGAAGATATCACCTAGTTAACCTCCCTGTCTTTACTTTTATTTCTCTCTCTCTTTTTCTTCGGCTGCTAAGGTTGTTTCTCTTTTCCAAGAGCGCCCCTCTAGTGCTTCTTTTTGTATACAGGGTGTTTCACTTTTTTTGTTTCACTTGGGTAGCCACGTGGCAAAGCATCTTAATGGAGTTAAATATAACCATGCAGGCCCGTTTCATAAAAATACTGCAACGTATAAAATGGTTTGTCTGTAATCCATCTTTTGTAGTCTTCTACTTGATTACTGTTCTATTTCACATCTTTAAGAACACTTTCGCAAATTGTTCTTGTCCCAGGATACCTCCAAAGTAGATGGTGGGCATCCGCTGCAAATGCAGGAGCAGAGCATTTGGACACTGGACAATGTCTTCGTATGGTTGACCCCAAGCGCAAGTGATGGCTGGTGTAAGGGCCGCCCTGGCTTGAAGTCTCCGGAGAGAGGCTTCCTCCACCCGAGAAAGATTGTGGGGAAGGAGTGGATTGTGGGATGAGGGCATGCATGTCACGCAGGAGGATGGATTTTTGGGCAATGAAAACAGAGCGGGAGTGGGAGGGAAGGGAAAGAGGAGGAGTTGTGGGTGTCGAGAAAGAGTGAGAAATGCGGTCGACAAGGTCATTGTTCGGGTCATGACCATGTGCCTGTAACCAGTGGACAGTAACATTCACACATGTAGAATTGTGAATTTTGTGTATCTGCTCACAAATGCACAATGTTTTCGTTACTTGTTTGAGATGCCTAATTGCGCCGTGGCTGTCAGTATAGATACATAGTTGATGTTAGGCAAGTTGGCAACGGTTGGTTGGCCTGCAGCTCAAATAATAAGGGGTCTGAAAATTTCGTTGCATAGCTGCAAGTAGCGTGGATCTCAGGGTGCGTCGCACTTGAGAATGCTATTTGTCCTCCTTTTGAGTTAACCACCACGTCCGTGTATTATATCGCACAGCGTCCCGTAGGTACGGTTGCTTCAGTTGTTGATATCGGTTGAACCCGCTGGCAGAGCTTTGTCGTCTTGTTATTGGTTAGGGATGTACACTTCCATGGTGGAAGGTTGTCGAAGTTAGTAGCCATGGCGCAACCTCCTTAGAAATAGAAATGGAGCGCCGCGATTGTCGGTATGTTTCATCTTTTGAGCTTTCTTGCTAGCTGTCACTGCTCAACGAGCCCAGAAATGGTTTTAAGCTGTGTGTGCTCTTGTAGAGATGGTATAGCTGTTAGGCGAAGGAAGGCCATAGTTGCTCTCATGGCACTTCTGTTGATAATCTCGAGTTTGTTGCACTGTTGAGCAGTTAGTTGTAGGAACTGCACTTGATGTATGATGCAAGGCTGTAGGACGGAGCGCAGTGCGAGCCCCACCACTCTGTGGCGCAATTCTGTGAATCATGTGAACTGTTTCCACTTATGTTTTGCTTATCTTGATCCACTTCATGCTAGACCCTGACTGGTGAACTTCCAGGCCAAGAACCTGTAGCTATTCATTCTCAGGAATCAGCGATGAGCAAATCTTGAGATGAAAGTCTCTATCGGAAAGTGACTTTCTGCCCGGTTTGTTGGCAACGTGTATGTAGCGAGATTTGTTTGTCGTTATCTGGAGCCCAGTGGATTGCACGTACTCGTGTAACACATCAAGACCTTTCTCCACTTGTTTACATTGTACACTGATTTCACTCCTGCGCCAACTGCGCCAAAGTGTGCCAATTGGGATTTACTGCGCCATCCCGATACAATCGACGAAAATTGCGCCTAACTGCGCCAAACAGTCTCGGATTTGACGGCGTCTATCGCCGACAATTCTACCAACAGGGAATTAAAACGTGCAACGTGACGATAGAGCGAGCCTTAGTTGCAACCAACTTCCTTGGTTGCAACCTTAGTTGCGAACAGGAGACAAAACAGCACTAGCGCATGTGTCCCGATTAAGCCACAGCGCCACGTACGGTGCCGATGTGGCGTCTGCCTTGCAAGGTGGCTCGACGGTAAAGTGCGGTTTCTGCTGAAGCTCGTGGCTTCACGGTCAATTGGCGATTCATCGGCGGACGTTATCTACTCCGGAAACCCCGCTGATACGTTTTTCACAGGACCGTTAAAAAAACATGTAAGAGCCGGGAAATGCAAGAGCTGAGAAACAAGAAAAATTGAGAAATGAGAGTAGGTGTTGAACTGCACACAATATTATTTTAATTCTTGCGTGTGAAAAAAAGTCGTAGTTTCGCCCGAAAGCCGAAGCATCGATTGCGATTGCAAATTAGTACACAGCTATACAAAGTAAGGATAGTAGTGTTATCGTCCGTATAAACTTGTAAACATTTGCTTATTAACTATATTAACAAGCATGGTGTCAGCGCGCACAGGCAAACATGAACACATCACTCTCGATGAGCGCGGACACACGCTGTCAAACGCTGGCGTGAGGTAGCGCTGCAGCAGCAGCGAGCGAAGTGACCTTCGTGCTGCTGTCTGTCACTTCAACGCAAACTGAGCTCCGAGAATACACAAAGCGCACAAAGCTACGAGCCGCCGACGCACCTACACTGCCTAGATGCGAGGCAGATCGCTTTCAAGATACAGCCCACGCGACCACCGCGCAGTACACAGTTGATGCCAGAGTACAACGCCGCCCGCTATCCCTCCCTCGCCGGCACCTCGAGCACAATGGAAGGCACGCCTCCTCTTTCTAGAATCTCCCTCCGCGTCCTCCCCGCTTTTCTTTCTTGCGCGCGCGAGATTTGGCCGCGGTCGTCGGCTCCCCTCACACGCTTTCACTTGCACATATGGCGTGCGGCGATGGCGTTATCGCCCTTGGATTTTATACGGAACATCTATGCGCCATTACCAATTTAGGGCCCCAACGCGTCATTCACACCATCTTTAGATAGCAAATACAGATCTCTAAGGCCATGCTTTTGCTGGCGTAAACCGAAAATGCGTCATAGGTGTCGCCCCCGGCACTTTGGGCAGTGAAACCCATCATCAAGCCACCAAGCCAAGTGACATGAAAAGTCAAAATGGCCGCTCGGGCTGGTGCGGGGTGGCATTTCTCAACGCATGATGCGGAAATGGTCCCACAGTTGCGACGCAACAGCGGGGTTACCAATGCATTGGGTCCTATGGGAGCTATGCCAGGACCGGCTGAAAACTACCTAACAGTCGGGAAAACACAGCACCCGGGAACGTAACACCGGGGTTCTATTGTAGCTTGTTTGAAGAGCAGCATGACATGTGATTATAATAACTGCATGCCGCCAATGTGTCCATCATTTCTGTTTCTGGATATACGGAATAACATCTGGGAAAACTAGCAATATTTGAAACAATGTCAACTTGTGTGCGTGTGTCGCCTGCACAGAAAAGCATTTTTTTCTCCACGAGGTCTGCAATGGATGGAAATGTATACCCAGCTTCTCTAAGAGTGTACGAATTATTCAGGTCTTTGAATGTAAATTGCAACTCGCTGTTTCGAAATACTTCAGGATATGAAAAAAATGAGCTGCTCCCAAATGCCAAATTGCCTGCTCCAAAGTGCTCCAAAATGAAATTTCTGGTGCTCCGAAAATTGCTCCAAATCAGAAGTCTGCAGTAGCATCACTGATTGTATCTTAAGGTCTCTGTGAGCAGACGTCGTCAGCCTAACTTGAGCCACACTTTAAAAATGTGCAAATGCCACGAACCTGGATAGAACCAGGTACTAATGTTGTTTGCCGTCACTTGGAGATACTCAGACTATTTTTGCATTCCCCCTAATTAGATAATAAGCCTTCATTATTTATCAACTTCTCAATTATTATAATTAAATGAAAAGTGTGAATGATAAAAATTGTAGAGCGACATGAGAAACTCCCGATACAGTTTTCTGTTGCTCAGTACGTGCTACATAAAAGTGTTTTTTCGAGCGTGAAAGATGTGCGCAAATACATGCAAACTGCCTCGAGTGGCCAATCGCGTGGCAATTTTGCATGTATTTGTGGGCTTATTTCACGTTCGGAATAACACTTTTATACAGCACGTATTGAGCAACAGAAAGCTGTATCGGGAGTTTTTTCACGGGGCTCTACAATTGTCTCATTAACACTTTTAATCAAATTATAATATTTGAGAAGTTGAATTATTATTTAAGACTAATTATTCAACTAGACAGAAAGCAATGTAGATATACTCCGAGTATCTCCAAGCAATGGCAAACAACATTACCTTGGTTCGGTCAAGCTACGTGGCATTTGCATATTTTTAAAGTTTGCCTGAAGTTACGTGAAGCACCCTGTATACATGGTACTTTGAGCTAGATGCCAACTATTTCTTTTATGAATCGAGTGAGCCGGATGACCGCATAATTAACCACATCCTCGATGGAGTTTCTTTGCCATTGCGCTTTAACTCTTGCGTTGTCCTCTCGACGGGTCCGCAGTGCCCTCAACGTGCTGTCCGGAAGCCGGCGCAGCCTAGTCATGTCCCGCTCAACGTTCCTGGGCAGTGGTCATTACATGGGCCGCTAGCTTGGTGACAATGTCAGCAGCTGGCTGGACCTGGTCACTCTATCATCGCCATGCTCGAGTTTGGCCTCTTCAGCATACCATTGGTGATTGACTCGCATCGATTTCTCTTTCAACTGGGAACTTGACCCGACTGACTGCATATTTGTGGCGTTAATCAATACTTCCTATTAATGTATGCTCTAGGGGTGAATGAGGCAACGGAAGGCTCTTTTAGAGAATGTCGTCAGTCATTTATTGTGCCTTGTGTTTGTTACTCGACTGTCATAGTATCTTGTTTTTTTTTTCCTTTTTTGGGTTTGTGAACTGGTATTTTTCGTAAGTAAATGGTAGGGTTTGTACTGTTTGACTGTGTTCACTTACATGACAGGCAGCAGCATGTGCCTCCCACTGGTGTCAATGTCTTATTTATACCGATGTAACCGAACACAAAAGAAACTTAGAAGAGAGTGGATGTAGGCCAGTTGGTGATTCATGATTTGGGAAGTTTACTGCAAAAAACACACGGGATGAAGAAAAATACAATGCGAAGCGTTGCTGACAACTGTTGATTTAATGAAACGAACGCCGAGCTTATATAGATCAGACACACATGTGCACTCGAAAAGCAACAAGAAAACGAATGAAAACACAGAGCGACCTTCAACAGGGTTGCGATACAAATGCTTAGATAGATCACTGAGGCGCCGGACACATGTGTATCACATGGAAAAAAATAAAATTTATCTGAGTAACAACAACTGACGATGAACTAACACAATCACCATCCTTAAAGCCTCTACAATCTCTCTTTCCAGCTGGCTATTTTTTCTGCCGATAATCTCAGTGCCTGTTAACATAGGAAAGCATCCCATGCAGCTACGGCAGTGTCGCGCCAGGTCTTTGTGAAATTTGCCTTGCTACTTTTGACCGTGCGCTGAAGCTTAGGCTGACTAGTCCTTCCATTTTGAGAATGTTTAGATACGTAAACAATTTTTTAATCATACTAAAACTTTCACCGGACGACGACCTTGCAAAAGTGGCTCTTGAGATTTTGGTAGTTTTTTTCCAGTTGCTCAAGCCAGTTGAAATTCACTCACAAGCTTCTGCTAATGGGTCAATCCAATTTTTAGATTTAGAGTTACGGTTTCCTTCCGCTGACCATGCTTGCTGGGCGTTTTAGCCCCGGGTCGAAAAAAGCATTGCTGCCTTTCGAATGATTCCATTCAAAGCTTATAAAACAGGGCATAGCTTCATCATGTTTCAGATCAGCACATTTAAAATCATGTCACGATAAGCAGCTTTCCAATTTTCAACTTCAGGTGGGGCGTCTGGAAAAGGCGGGATTTCCGAGCTCTCTTTTCCTTTCAGTTACCAAATCACTGCTTGTTAAGCTTCGGAAAAAAGGATAAAGAGCCATCAATTTCTAATTAACAGGCTAGTAGGAAGCATTTTGCAGTACTCCCCTACACACGCAAGGTTTCGCATAATCTTAAAAAAATTTCTGGTAAATTTGGGGTTGATGTCCTGTCAGCAACTTGTAAAGTTTTGAAGTTGTGCAGCATGGTGGCAAGGGGAACCACTGGCTTGGCCTCCTATGAAGTGAAGCATACAAATCGGCTTGTGCCTTGCACAACACGTCATATATAAGATTTCACTCAAGTGCGGCAGATATTATATTGGACAAACCGGTGAAATGCCTGCGTGAGCATGAGCGTTCGGTGGGGGCTGCTGGGGGGTCGAACTTGGTTATTCATTCCCGTAGCAGCATGGGCTGCTTTCCTATGTTATCAGACACTCAGATTATTGGCAAAAAAAATGGCCAGCTGGAAAGAGAGATTGTAGAGGCTTTAAGGATGCTGATTGTGTTAGTTCATTGTCAGTTGCTGTTACTCAGATAAATTTTATTTCTTTCCATGTGATACACAAGTGTTCGATGCCTCAGTGATATATCAGCATTTATCTTAGCATTTGGATCGCACCCCTGTTGAAGGTCGCTCTGCGTTTTTATTGGTTTTCTCATTGCTTTTTGGATGCACACGAGTGTCTGATCTATATATAAGCTCGGCGTTTGTTTCATAAAATCAACAGTTGTCAGTACCGCTTTGTGTTGTCTCTTTCTTCGTCCTGTGTGTTTTTTGTGGTAAACTTCCCAAAACAAATGAAATGTCAGTTCATCTCCATGTCTCTAACTGAGAGATATTGTCACGAGCAATGACAAAGACGTAGTGGGGCTGGGTCAGAGGCTCTTCTGTCGGACTGAAACCTGCTGGAACCTCTGCGCTCTGTGCAGTCTTGACTAGACAAGCGCTAGCCGTTTACTGGTAATTAAATACTCCCTGTATGTAACATCTTTTTAGTGAAGTTTGCGGGCTCTATTCCACCCGGCCCTGGATCTTCGGAGCGGACGCCACGTTTCTCCCACCTCCATGGCTGAAGACAATGTGCAGTCATCACAGCCTGCGCCCGCGGCTCCAGCAACCGTGGCCCTTTCGCATCCCCTCGACCCCAGCACGTTTTGCGGCATGGACAACAATGACGTCGACGATTGGCTCCTATTGTACGAGCACGTCAGCAAGCACCACAGATGAGATGAGACCCTAATGCTCGCCAACGTCATTTTCTACCTACGGGGCACGGCTCGCGTGTGGTTTAACACGCGTGAAGAACTGACGAGTTGGGACGTATGGAAAGAGAAAATGCGCGCATTGTTTGGTCAATTGGCCGCGTGACAAATGACAGCCCGGCACGAGCTGGCGGCCAGAGCTCAGACGTCCACGGAATCGTACATTGCATACATCCAAGACATGCTAGCCTTGTGCCACACAATTGACAAAGACATGCCAGAGGCGGACATGGTTGGCCACGTGTTGAAAGGCATAGCTGACGATGCCTTCAACATACTCCTGTGTAAGCACTGCACCACGGTTGACTCCATCATCACAGAATGCCGGCGGTTTGAACAAGCAAAAAGCAGGTGGATTACTCAGTGCTTTAACAGACTCCCGAACACAGCTGCGACCTCCTGGTGCGAAGATCCCGTGACACCCCCTCTGTTCTCAACGCCTAACATCTTGGCCAGGATTGTTCGCCAGGAGCTCGAAGCCATGGCTCCAGCCGCTTATCAGGCACCTGCTCACGACCATTTGGTGACAATATCCCTCATTCCGGCCGTCGGCCTTCAAGAGGCTGCAAATATGGGCGTCCTAGTTCCACAAGCCACCAGTTATGCCCCTCCGCCCATATGCGCTTCCGGTCCTCACACTGAACACCACGCCGCCCAAATTGTTGCTGCTGCCGCTTCCGCTCCCTGGTTAACACCCCGCTACCGAAACCCATCTGAGTGGAGGACGCCTGACGATCGACCAATCTGTTTTATTGCGATAGCAATTATATGGACACTTCAGCCGGATTTCTGTCGTCGCCGTCGCCGTGAGGTTCCGTATAGATAAAATCTTCACCGCGTGCCGTATGCCCGAGCGGAAGCGTGCGGGGCCGCGCGTTATCACGGAGAGCGAACGCACTCAATCTCCCACGCGCAAGCAAGGAAGCGGGAAACCAACGCCGGAGGGAGCGGGGGGGGTGCACTTCTACTCTGCCAACAACCGCGCTCGTCGCTCGCCTGCACCGTCTCTTATCTCCACACGGCTCGGGCCTTTATGCGCTGTGCATTCGGCGCTCAGTTTTCGTTGAAGCAATAGACCGCACGTACCTTCACCCGCTGGGGCGTATGCTCTTGCTGCCAGCGTTTTGACAGTAGGCTGCAGTCATTCAGTGTGATCTATTCATGTTTGTTTGTGCGTGCTCACACCACGCTTGTTCATTCAGTTAGTAATAGTCGGGCCACATTTTCCAATGCACGCTACACATGCAATGCTGCCCGGATCGGCAGTGCAGCGCTACAGGTGTGTCCCTTCGCATGCACTGCCCACGGGAAGCGCTTCTCATCAACACCACCGTTTCACACGCGCCTTCTCGTGGTCATCGAGTCTTTCTTCATGTCGGTCTACTTACGCCGCAGCACACCTGCTTACTTAATCAGCTCATGTTTACTACAATTCATATTGCTACCAAAGCCGCTCACGTTACTTCGTATGACATTGCTGTGTTGCTATCGCATTCATTGCTTCGCCCTTAGGGCGAAACTGTGACATTTTTTTCTTGCTCTCGCGCCTGCCACATTTCATGCCACTGGCTCAATCGTCAAAATTATCGAGCAAGCTTCCCCGGTGACCGCCTCCAAGGTCGTGGCCCGTACTAAAGTACATCTCTTCTAGACAACAAACTTCGGCCCGTGATCCTCACCGTCTGTCTTTGCGCTCTGAATTGACCTACGCCGATGTTGCCGCACAAGGACGCTGGTCTGGCCGATGGCCGTCCCCTCAGAGTCGCCAGTCGCGCTCCCCTCAACGCCGTCGCTCTCCTTCTCCAGCTTACTCTGGCCACCACCCGGGAAACTAACCAGTGCAGCTCCAGGAGGTGAGGCTGCATTGACGACAAGGACAGCAAAACCTCTATTGAACCCTACTTCAAGACGCAATTTGCTCGGTGTTCTTGTCGACGGCGTGCCCGTTACTGCTCTGATTGATACTGGCGCCCACATATCTGTTTTGTGTTTTACGCTCCGACGCCGCCTACGCAATGTGCTGACACCTGCCGTCTCTCCTACTGTGCATGTAGCTGACAGCACCCGAACACCGGTTCTTAGTATGTGCACTGCCCGCATTACTGTTGCCGGTCACCAAACTTCTGTTCTTTTTGCTGTTCTTGACGCTTGCCCACATGATGTCATTCTTGGTATTGACTTCTTGAGCACCCACTCTGCCCTCATTGATTGTTCTACTGGCATTTTGCGGCTCGAACTGCCATTGTGTCCTGATGACGCCGCATCAAGTAACACTTGCCTAGGTTCCGTGGAGTTTCTACAACTACCCGCACAGGCTGCTACCTACGTCCTTATGTCACCGTTTCCCCCAGTCCCTGATGGTGAATACTTGGTCGCTCCCCTCACAAACCTGATCCTCTCGCGCAACATCGCACTTCCTCATACCATAGTAGTTGTTGCCAACAACAGAACGTTGCTTCCAGTCCTCAACTTTTCTACTTCGACCCATGTTCTTCCTCAAGGAATTTCACTAGCCGAACTGTCATCTCTGGATGAATGTACTGTTTCTGCATTCACTGCTGACGCTGAGACCCTGACCTGTCATACCGGCGCCAACCCAGGCACTTATGGACATAATGATGTCCCGCGACCTCTTACCGTCCCAAAGTGAAGCACTCCGTGTTGTCTTATTTTCGTACCTTGACATATTTGATGTTGAGAGCAGTCCACTAGGCCGTACACATGTCGTGGCCCACCGCATCGACACTGGAGACGCCAGCCCCTTCACAAGCACCCTTACCGAGTGTCTCACTCTGAGCGCCAAATCATCAAAAAGGAGGTTGAGAAAATGCTTGATAAAGATGTGATAGAGCCTTTCTCTAGCCCTTGGGCATCCCCTGTAGTGCTTACGAAAAAGAAGGACAACAGCTGGCGGTTTTGCGTCGATTATCGCCATCTCAATCGGGTAACGAAGAAGGATATTTATCCTCTCCCACGAATTGATGATGCACTCGACTGCCGCCATGGTGCCAAATATTTCTTGTTGCTAGATCTCTGCTCGGGATACTGGCAAATTGCCATCGATGAGTGCGACCGCGAGAAGACAGCATTCATCACACCCGACAGCCTCTAACAATTTAAGGTTATGGCTTTTGGGTTGTGTAATGCTCCTGCAACTTTTGAACGCATGATGGACACTTCTACGCGGTCTGAAATGGTCGACCTGTCTGTTATCTGGACGACATCATCGTTTTCTTGCCCAGCTTTGACAGCCACCTCTCTCGTCTGTCGGCCATGCTCAACATATTTCGCTGGGCTGGCCTCCAGCTCAATTCATTTAAGTGTACCTTTGGGCGCCGCCAGATCAAATTACTTGGACACCTAGTCGATGCTATTGGTGTGTAACCGGACCCGGAGAAGGTCTGTGCCGTCCGCGACTTCCCGGTTTCACGGTCCACACAAGAAGTACGCAGCTTTCTTGGGCTCTGCTCCTACTTTCGCCGCTTTTTTAACTTCGCGGACATTGCTCAACCCCTCATGGACCTACTCAAAAAGGATGCGGCCTTTTCTTGGGGTGCCCACTAAGCGACTTCTTTTGCGTCGTTGGTTTCTGCCCTCACTTCACCACCTGTGCTGGCTCATTTTGACCCGGCTGCTAGAACAGAACTTCGCCCCGACGCAAACGGTCATGGTATTGGTGCTATCCTTGCCCAAACACAGAATGGAGTCAACCGTGTCATAGCGTATGCTAGTCGTCTTCTGTCACAGTCAGAAAAGAATTACACCATTACTGAGCGGGAGTGCCTAGCTCTCGTCTGGGCTGTCGCGAAATTCCGTCCGTACCTATATGGATGGCCGTTCGTCGACATAACAGACGATCATGTGCTCTGCTGGCTCTCAACACCTCAAGACCCCACAGGGAGGCTCGGCCGTTGGGCATTACGATTACAGGAGTACACGTTCTCAATAGTGTACAAATCTGGCAAGTTGCACAATGACACCAGCTGCTTCTCCTGCCATCCCGTTGAACCACCCCACTCTACTGAAACAGACCCCGACACCTATGTCTTGGCGATAACAGACTTCATCCATGTGGCCGACGAACAACGTAGAGATCCATCGTTGCTCTCTCTTATTGAGCGTCTGCAATCCGGCACCCTCGACCCTTCCCTCAACATGTTCTTACTTCAGGATAACGTTCTTTACTGCCGCAACATGCACCCCGACGGTGCAGAACTCCTGCTCGTTGCCCGCATCATCTGCGCAGGGATGTTCTCATCCTATTCGTGATTTCCTTTAGCGCAACTCAGTTTGAGTATGAAGGGAAAAAGGGACAGGAGACAGGGTGAGCGCTAACTTCCAACTGGTTTTATTTCATGACCCTATTGCACATTATATAGCCCGCTCAAAGCACTCGTGACATAGCACACAAAAATAAAAATAAAAATAAATATAAGCATGCGATTGCAGTTCATTGAACCTGTGTTGATAATCTTAGAAATTCACGTTCCTTGCTTGATAAAGCTAAAGAGGGTGTGCTTACGCACAGCTTTTCACATTTCAAAATGGCATCAGCCTCAATAATCTCACGCGTCACTTGATTGTGGCTACGTCCTATAATGATGCATCTGTCAAGTAGTGGTTTGCAGCCGCAAGATTTGCAATGTATGGCAAGGAACCTGCTTGATGAAATTTTTTTTTTTTGTTAGCATTGTAATTATGCTCGCGCAAGCGATCGTTAATACACCTACCGGTCTGCCCAATGTAGACACTGTTACACGACAAGGGAAACTTATACACTACTGCGCGAGTGCAATCAACATACTTGTTAACATGTCTTTTTCCACATACTGGTAGCGCGTCTTTCTTAGGGTTAGTAAGTCTGCAAAGCCTATCCAGTTTATCAGGAGCAGAGAAAACAACTCGGATGTTAGCTCTTTGTGCAACCTTTTTTAAATTGTGAGAAACATTGTGAATGTATGGAAACACACTTGTTTTGCAACCAGCGGTCACTGCTAAGTTCTCCTGTGGTATGCGCTTCCGAGAATCTCTGAGCAAGCATTCTGCCACGGACACTTGTACTGGCATCGGGTAGCCTGCATTTGACAAGCGCTTGCTTTGCCCTTCAAAACTAGCGAACACAGCGTGGTGGCACGATTTTTTCAGGGCATTGTTAAAACAAAGTTTGGCTATTCCTCTTTTTATCAGTTTGGAATGCGCTGAATTGTATGGTAGGAGAGGTTTACTGGACCGCGGTTCATAACTCCAGCAAGTGTGCTCTACTGAGCAAGACAGACGAAGGTCTAGAAACCGGATGGTACCTTCTTGTGGAATTTCGTAAGTGATTTCAAGGGGAGCCAGACATTGCCTAATTGTAGGCAGAATTAAGGCGACCTGATCTTCCACTTCATCTGATGAGCATTCGATAAGAAACAAAAAATCATCAACATAGCGGAAGGCTTTCAACACCTTGGTCTGCATAAGCTTCTCTGAGAGATTAGCGCCTAGTCTTGATAAAAACAAATCGCTGAGTATGGGAGCAATGCAGGAACCTATGCATATTCCCTTTTTCTGTAGGTAAATAGCATCGTCCCACCTGATGAAAGTTGATACGAGGTAAAAGGTTAAAAGCTCTAAAAAATGGCCACTGGACATCAATAGATCATTTTGGAACCGTATGGTGCCATATTCGTCAATGGACTGTTCCACAGCTAGTAGAAGGTCTTAATGCGGAATGGAATAATAGAGATCTTTTATGTCTATGGAAAATGCTTGGTGACTTTTGGGGGGGTTAGTTTTCAAGAATTTGATTACTTCCGAATTCCTTATTAGGAATGGGTCCTAAACCGGCAAGCACCTCAGTTTGGCTTGTAAAAACAGAGCAAGTGGCTTCTGCCAAGAGTCAGTTTCTGAAACGATCACCCTTAAGGGTACGTTAATCTTATGTGAGTCATGAAACTGGATGTTCTCATCCAGTTTCATGACGCCCCCACTTCCGGGCACTTGGGCATCTCGAGAACTTACGATCACATACGACGACGGTTTTTCTGGAAGGGCCTTTATCGGTCCGTTTGCCGCTAGGTAACATCTTGTAACCTGTGTCAGCATCGCAAGAAACGTGCGACTTAACCTGCTGGTCTACTTCAGCCAATTGACATTCCAACCGAGCCGTTTTATCGAGTGGGCCTGGACTTGCTCAGTCCCTTTCCAATTTCCACGAAAGGCAACAAATGAATTGCAGTCGCTACGGATTATACCACTCGATATGCAATTACTCGAGCGTTGCCAACCAGCTGCGCCACAGACGTAGCCGACTTCCTACTGTATGACGTCATCCTCCAACATGGTGCTCCACGTCACCTACTCAGAGATCACGGTCGCTGCTTCCTGTCTCATGTGGTTGACGATCTACTTCAATCAGGTGCTACTCATCACAGCGTCACGACCTTATATCACCCTCAAAACAATGGACTCACCAAACGCCTAAACCGTACACTGACCGACATGCTTTCCATCTACGTTTCTGATGACCACCACGACTGGGATGTTGCGCTTCTGTTCGTCACATTTGCATACAACTCATTGCGTCATGAAACTGCCGGCTACTCACCCTTCTAGCTTCTCTTTGGACGCCATCCCTTACTACCCTTTGACACCTTGCTCCCTTCTGATCCAGCCTCCCCGTCCACGACTTCCTATGTGCAAGATGCCATCACGCGTCGCTCGTTGCACACACAGTCGCCCGCACTTGGCTCTCGTCATTGCACACCGCACAAAAGGCCATTTACGATCGTCGAGACTGGGATACTGATTGGGCTCTCTCATCCTTCTCTGGCTCCCATCTCGTGTCGGCCTCTGTGAAAAGTTAATGTCGCGGTACATCGGACCCTACCGCGTACTGCGCCAGATGACTCCTGTCACCTATGAGATATCTCCCATGGCATCTACCTCATCCACTGCCACACCACAAAGTGACATTGTACATGTTTCCTGCCTCAACCATTACAACTGTGATTACCCATCTTGACCACAACAAGCGCCGGGACGGTGCTTCATCGGCCGAGGATAATGTCACGAGCAATGGCAAAGACAAAGACGTAGTGGGGCTAGGTCAGAGGCTCTTCTGTCGGACTGAAAGCTGCTGGAACCTGTGCGCCGCTCTGTGCAGTCTTGACTAGACAAGCGCTAGCCATTTACTGGTAATTAAATACTCCCCGTAACAATATCTACATTTCATTTCTAGCCATTGTCTAGCCATTCTATTTCTTATGACGCGCATATTTTTATGTAACTAAGGCTATATAGTTTGCGTCACTGTTAGTGCGATGTCTCCTCACTGTTCATCATACCTAGAGATTTCTGAGTTTAATGACGTGGTCACGGAATGGGCTGGGCGGAGTGTTGTTTCTCGCTAGTTGTTAATTAGCCCACCGCAACTTAAAACGTGCTCTTGATTGTGCATCACAGTGAGAACTGCGTAAGAAGTGAAACACTCACTTTTTTTCAGGTAGGCGCTGACGTATGTGGGTTTTACGACAATTCCACTGAAGAACACTGCTTGCACTAGATACAGCTAGGTATCTTCTATCCTCTAGTCCAAAACAAGAATGCCATTGAAAGTACTGCAAGTACTCGCTTATGCCCTTTGGATACTTATATATACCAGCGTATTTTTGCGAACGAATCACCCATTTTTTGTGCACAAACGTTTTGTTGTTTGCACTGCCCTTTGCTTTAGTAGGCATAGTGACAGCCACGGACAAAGCATTCATCACCCACCAATGGCAGTTTCTTCTATCAGTGGCGCACCGACGTGGGGGGGGGGGGGTGATTTGGGGGTTGTAACCCCCCCCCCCCCCGTTTGTTAACCCCTTTTCTTTCCTTGTGCCTTTGCGTACTGCAACTAAGATGTAAGACATGCAATCGTCTGCACACTCGCAAACTTGCTCAAAAAGCGCATTTTTTGACAATTTCCCATGAAGAAATTGAAATTAGTGCTGTTTAGATGGTATTGGAAAACTAAGGCAAACTGTCAACCCCCCCCCTGGCAGAGAGCCTGGGTGCTCTACTGTCTTATATTATGTGTAATTTTACGGCAACTGACCCATGGACGAGTGCTCGCAGCTTGCAGAAGCACCGATTTGCCAGGGAATCATCAGGGGGACGAGGTCACTTGATGAACCGGCAGAGGCAAAAGATAGGATTACTTCAGGAAAGGCGCGAAATCCCAAGCCAGTAATGTCATGCAAGATTAAGTACAATATGAAGTGCCGTAAACCACTGCTTTGAAGTTATCACATAAACACTGTTCAAAACCCGCGTCACGAAACGAAGTTGTCATGTCAGTCAGGTCGTCTCACTTGTGTTATTCAAAAGGTAACATTCTTTGTCTACTTTGCGCACTTTGGATCGTGAAACGGACGGCGTTCTAGCATGACAAATGAGAAATAGCAAAACTATAGAGCGTAACAAGAGTAAGGAAGAACAGAGTGGAGGAGCGGAGAGAGAAGCACAGGTGCAGGGGAGGAGCTGGAGGGCGCGTGATTGGTTTGCGCAGGCGACAGCAGCCATGCATGGTGTGACGTCACAGGGAATAGATGAGGCCCACGCATCGATATGCCCGCGGTGTGATCCACCGCACATAGCACATGGTAGTGTGATACCTGATTTCACTGTATTGACACTGGTATCCAGTTATTGCTCGATGCAAGATGCTCCTGCTGCATCAAAATTTCTTGAATGTTGTTGCCGATGCCATACCGAAGGAGTCTTGCCCAATTAGACTACGTGCATAAGGACCAAAATTCCTTTCTCTCAATTCTACTCTTTTCTTATCCACCATTCAGGACCGGCCGGTCGTGCTGGTAGCATATGTGGAGGGCCACTTATGTTATCGCCAAAGCATTGGAATAGGATTGTTACATTATTCCGGCCAACGTTTGCAATTAATTATGGGATGGCATGGAGATAGACAGTAAGGCCACATAGGAATGCCATCACTGACTGTGATAATCATCCACGATAGTTTCTGTCGCAATCTTTTCCAGTCAAGATGCATAGATAGCACACAATACTGAGTAGCATAAACGTAATGGTCTTGAAGCAATTTGAAAAGTGGCTTGTGTATACGAGTTAACAGGGATAAGGTGCTTCAAAAAAGCTGAGCCCTTTCTGAGGCACCTTAACGCCATTTATAACTTCTATTACCACAGTGTGGTACTCCATCTGTCAGCCCCCTTCTTGATTTTGCATATACAATAGTGAGAGAGGGAGTTGGGGAGGGTATCCCTTGCCTCATGTTTGCAGGGATGTATGATACCACTTTGGGTGTAACCATGTATCCGTCCGACGACTGCCGATTCCTGCACACTAAACATCGGCGTTCACTCACTTTGTCGCCGCTATACTTTCAGGCTCAAGGCCCGTCGGCATTCAGCAAACACTTCCAAGTGGTGGCGCGCAATGCTCTCAAGCTTCAATATGAGCTGCTGCCTTTCCTATACACCTGTTCCACCATGCACACACCAAGGGCACCACTGTGGTGAGGCCACTCTTTCATGTGTGAGTGCAAACTCTGTACTCGGGTCTACTTACGGTATATGAGCATAGCATCTGTCTATTCTTATAATTAGTGTTTATGTCTCTTGCAGAGAAAGAAATATTACGTTATAGCATCGGTGTAACATCCCAACGCAATACATTGGATCTATCTCTCTAGACACTAAGGAGAAAAATAGACACAATTAATAGACAGTAGAAAAATAGACATAACTAGATGCTAAGGAGAAAAATAATTCCAGCCTGTATTATTAGTAAATTGACCTTCTACGATACCAATGGCAATCTCATTGCAATCCCCTTTGAAGCAGGGTGGGGACAAATCATCACTTAGCCTGCTTGAGTTACTCAGGTATGCTATCCATGCTTTGCCTTTTAGCATTCTTGTGTACATCTCTTAAATCTTTTCAATCTACCTTGTACTGCTGCCTATGCCTGTAATGGTCCGGTCGTATCAGTCTCTTCCCTTCTTTTTTCCCACCAATACTGAAATGTCTCTTGTTTATCGAGACTGATGACCAGTCGATACTTCCTTCCGTCAACTGAAACAGTGCTCCCTGCCGGATCGGCAGGTTGTCAGAAATATAACATCCCGTCCCTCTATAGAAGAGAGATGTGCACATAAAAAACATGAGTATATCGGAACTAAAACCCATCAACAAAAAGAGTTCCTTTTTCTCTATGGCGAGTGTTGCACCTCATCTCTCCTGGTTAGGCCGCTGCGATGAACGGGAGTGTGCTGCATTGTTCCTGTATGCACCGAGGTGTCAGTGGCTGCACCAGAGGACCAAGGAGGTGTGCTCATGTCCTCGTCAAAATAGCCTACGGTGGTGTCCCCAGCAAAAGCTGCATTCGTAGTGTCAGGTGACAATCGACCCACCTCTTCCGCGACCGTATCGGCAGCCAGAGTGCTCGAAAGAGCCTTATGTGGCGATCTCTGGTCGTCCATTAAACTGGCCTTCCACGGTGTTGCTCGTACATGATAATAGTGCCTCATCCACATGTGTCCGTACGGAAGTCTCAGCACTGCTGCAAATCCTTGGTCCAGCTTCACCATTGCTGGCACCCAACTCGGCCCAGGTCGAAAATTCCGCTCGAAACCTGTTCTCCTGGCTGTTGGTTAGTCATCTTGACTGATATCCAGATCCTGCAAATACTTTCGTGGGGCTGCTTTGCCATGACTACCGTTTTGAGGTCCAGCCTAAGTAACTAGAGGGCTGTCTTCAACTTCTGACCCAGCAGAAGCTCACCAAGTTGTCTATTTTGTGCTGAAACAATGCTGGTGCTGACACTACGCCAAACAGAAGTCTGGTGAATTGGAAAAGATCTTTTAGCGTATTGATTGTGACGAGCTTCTGTTACTCTGGTTCAAACTGGACTTGTTGGTATGCATCCCTCAAGTCAAGCTTAGTTATTTACACCCCGCTGCTCAGTTTCGCGAACAATTCTTAAATTCTGGGAATTGCGTAGCTTTCACTAACCGCTACTGGATCAATGGTGATCTTAAAATCACCGCAAAGCTGTACTCTACCATCTTGTTTGACGTTTGACTACGGGTACAACAGGTGTGGCCTACTTTGATGTACGAACAGGGCATACGATTCCTTCCCTTTGGATGCGTTGCAGTTCTACTACTCTATACTGGAGTTCATATGGCACCTGCCTCGCTTTAAAAGACTTTGGTTTTGCCCTTTCCTTCAGTGAAATCTTGGTCTGTACGTCATTTAACGTACCAAGTGTCTCCGAGAAAACATGTCCAAATCCCTTGATGAGCCGCATTTCGATGCGGGCGAAATACGAAAACACTCATGTACTTAGATTTAGGTCTACTTAAAGAACCCCAGGTAGCCCAAATTATTCCGAAGTCCCCCACTACGGCGTGCCTTATAATCAGATAGTGGTTTTGGCACGTAAAACCCCATAATTTTTTTTGGTTTGTGACAGAGCTAACTGCATTCAGCTCTTTCGGTTTCAATAAGGTAATTGCAAATGCCTCCATCCAGTCTCTCCCCAACAGCATTGGACATGGTCCTTTCATAACAAACAGTGGCACCGTTGCCTCGCTTGTTACTATCTTTGCTGCAGCCATGATATTCCCCCAGACTGCCGATACTGCCCTGAATAACTTGTCAACTTAATATCAGAGCGCTCCAACTGTGCTCGCGGAAACATTGCGTTAAACTGATCCTCACCTATGATGGGGACGCAATCGCCACTGTCCAATTCCATCACCAGTGGTGCGTCATTAACGAAGACTTAGACCTGCATGGGCTCGGGTCTGGCCGCTTGTATTGTCCATGTATCGTACTGAGTATTCATGTCGTCTGGCTGTTGCTCGAGAAATTCTGTGCACTGCATGCAGTTTCATCCGAATTCTTTGGCCCGCCGTCGAGTTGCTGCAAACTGTTGCCAGGTGCCCTTTCTGTCTGCACTTGAAGCAAGCACTAGTACTTTGCCAACACCGCATTGCCGAGTGTCTGCCTCTGTACCGTGCGCAGCACAGCAGCACGGCCGCTCAACCTCATCCCTTGTTGACGGTCGTTGCATAAAATAGGCCGTCTGTATCTCGCTTGTCGATGCTACTTGCTTGCATAACATGTTTGCATCCTTCCTTGCGGCTTCAGCGACAGTCACCAACTGTTTGGCAGATTCCAAGGTTAAGTTCACGGCTTCCAGAAGGCATGTCTGCATTCATGCCGCAGACAATCTGGTCCTGCATTATGCAGTCACGCGATGCCTGTCCAAAATTCCAGTCATCCACAAGCCTGCTAAGTGCTGCAATGTAATCGTTGACAGACTCACTTTCTCACCTTCGCCTCGAGTAAAAAACTTCAAGTTTGCAACGACTTTGGACGCCTTCGGCTTGAAGTGGGCGCTCAAAGCTGTGAAAATTGCAATGAGCGTTGCATCCGCAGGCTTCATTGACGCATGCAAGCTTCGCAGTAGTGAATATGTTGTCGGCCCACTGACTGTCAGAAATACTGCTTCTGCTTGTCTTCATTGGCTTTGTTGGCAGCAAACTACAGCTGAGTGCGCTCCTGGTAACCTTTGCTACACCGCGCACTACAACATGGTCCCACGATAGCTGTAGCAATCTCACGGGAAAGGTACTTATTGATGAATTTTTTTTCTACCCATTCATGTTTCCATGTATTGTAGTTTTGAGTATACAAGCCTGTCATTAATGTGGGAGCTTGAAACTGTGGCCGCAACGGTGAAAGTGATTATGCAACAAAATACAGACGAGGTTTTCCACCGCAGAAGGAGTGCACCCCATGTTGGCAATAGTCTTACAAGTTGTTTATTCACTAAAGAAATAGTAGCACGATTCGTGAAAGACGATACTTCACAAGGTCAGCCTATAGATCCCTGCTCATGCAAACTTTCTTACTGTTTCTTTCATTGCGATAGCAATTATGTGGACACTCCAAGCGAATTATTGCCGCCTGTGTCGCCGTGAGGTTCCGTATATATTTAGGTATATATGTAGGCTATATACCATGCCCTGCTACATGACATGCGGTATATGCGGGTTATATTACCATGCCATTCTATCATTAAAGTTGCTCATGCCCAGTCTTACATTCTTGACAAAATTATTCCTCAGAATTTTTAGAATGGCAGCTCACAAACATATGTCATGAAACAAAACACCAACAGCGCATGCCTTTTATCTTTACCTTTTCTCTACCAAGATTTCTGCTTTTCTCTACCAAGGGGCCACGCCACCGCAGTCGCGATGCTGTTCTCACCGTTTGCCTTTGTACAGGTGCTGGTGACTGGGCTTGGTCTGCTGACCCCTACATCAACTGGGCTCCCCATCATACAAAAAGGAAGGAGTGCTGATGCATCGACTGGAAATGCCGTGAGTGCAGTGGAAAAGTGCGTCCTATCTGCGAGCGGGCAGCAACCATCGCCACCAATTCTGGACGCGGGAGCATCCCTCGTCTGGCAACATGGAACTTTGTCAGTTGATCTGCCAAATATAAGGGGCGTCAGCTTCGTCGGGCCACGCCACCGCAGTCGCGATGCTGTTCTCACCGTTTGCCTTTGTACAGGTTAGATATCACGATTTCTATACTTTTCGTGATGACAATGTCTGTCTTGTTGCGGTGTCGTGGCCACCTGATTGTTGCAAGCGTTTTCGAACAGTTGCGATGTACCTATGGCGGTTCTTGTTGCTGGGTGGTGATATTGAGGCGAATCCCGGTCCGATGTCAAAGGCGCAAGAAGAGAAGCTTGACTCAGTGTGCAATGCGATCCTGCGTCTAGAAGCAAATAATACAAGCCTTTTGCAATCTGTCAATAAAATTCTAGAAATGCATAACACCCTTAAAAGAGACTTAGACACGCTTACAAAACGCGTCGATGACCTTGAAACTAAACCTGTGCCTATGCCCTGTAAACAGCCTTCTCAAACCTGCAACAAAGATGTTAGCAAACTGCAAGAAAAAATTGATGACCTAGAAAATCGTTCACGAAGGTCGAATGCATTGTTCTTTGGCATTGAAGACACCGACCGTTTAGAAACGCAGGAAAGTACCGAGACCATAGTTCGAGAATTTTGTGTAAACAAACTAGGTGTTTCAGTCCAGTCTATTGCGAGGGCCCATCGCCTGGGCCGCTTCTCAAATGAGAAAAATCGGCCAATAATAGCGAAATTCTACAATGAAAAAGAAATAGAGACACTGCTACGCAATGGTAGCAAGCTCAAGGACACCACATTCAGGATAGCACGGGACTACTTGGTTGCTGTGCGCAATAGGCGTCGTAAGCTTTGGCAGTTCTCAAAGTCAATAAAGAAAGAGGGTGATCGTTCTCGCCTTGTCTTTAACAAGCTTTTTGTAAATAATGACGCTTACGTCTGGGACTCGGATGCCAACTGCACAGTTCGTTTGCAAACGCCCGAAAATGGTGCGCCACAACTAGAAAATCGAGCCTCGGGAAGTCGCGATGAATGACCCAATCATCCGCCTTGCCTTAGCACAATCAACTAACTCTTCTTTGCCACCGCCCTATAAGCATAGTTGTGATAATGCATTGTGCTTCCTTTATACAAATATAAGAAGCATCCTCTCAAAAATTGTCCCACTTTCCTCGCTTATGGACTCGTGTTCTGCATCAGTAATCGCTGTCACGGAAACGTGGCTTACAGACGATATACCAGACGACATTTTTCTTACACATGCTTCGTATAATATTTTTCGCTGCGACAGAGCGAATCGCCGCGGCGGGGGTGTTTTGTTGGCTATAAAAAGTGAATTGTCCTGTTTACCAATTATGATTACTACGTTTCTTGAATGCGTATGGGTGTTGTTAAAAGGTAGTAGTGCCGACATACTTATTGGTGTTTTTTATCGCGCCCCAGACATGGGCAGTGGTTTTTCTGAAGAGTTTTTTCGCATTTTGAGTGAAGTGTGTAACCGTTTTTCAAATTGTTCTCTGTTGATATTTGGTGATTTTAATTACCCACACATTAATTGGACAACACTATCTGTCGCCGCAAATGAAAGAGAATCTAACTCATTTCTTCAGTCATGTTTAGATTTTTCTTTATCTCAACTTATCATGCAATCAACACGCCGCACTGCCACTTGCTCGAGTATTCTCGATTTAATCCTTACTAATGTTCCCGATATTTGCGCCAACATTAGACATTTAGATGGTTTCTCCGATCATGACGTCATTACTGGTAACATAGTGTGTCCACCTATCAGTAGGAAAATCATTACAAAGAAAATTAAATGCTATAATAGAGCTAACTTTGATCGAATAAACGCCAATTTATATCTTTTTGCAGATCAGTTTCGTCATAATTACCTGTCCCGTACAGTTAACGATAACTGGACTGCGTTCAGAAATGTGTTTACTGGCCTTATTTGTAAATATATACCGACCATAACGATTAGGAGTAAGAGTTCTACCCCGTGGTTCAACCAAAAACTGCGGCGCCTAAACAACAAAAAAAGGCGACTGTATAGGCAAGCCATCAAATGCAATCACTCATCATCGTGGCTTAACTATAAACAGTGCGACAGGGAATACCAGGCTATGCTTAAAACCACTCGCCGTCACTTTTTCAGCCACGACCTATCATCCATGCTGACTAACAACCCTCGTAAATTTTGGCAAGTAATCATTCCAAACAATCATCCTGATGTAATGCTTACTGATCACACAGGCACCACTATTTCTGAGTCAAGGTGTGCACAGGTATTAAACGACACATTCTCGTCTGTATTCACCCGCGAGGATATCACTTCATGCCCAGCCATAGGTACACTTCCCGACATCGCGATGCCGCAGATAATTGTTAGCGAGTCCAGTATCCTATCATTGCTTAATAATCGTAAGGTGTCATCTGCAACTGATCACGTCGGTTTCAACAACAAGTTACTCAAATGTACATCACAAAGCATCTCGGGAATCTTGTGCGCTCTTTTTTCACAAACTTTGTCCTCGGGCCAAATTCCTAATGACTGGAAAACAGCCAAGGTCATACCTATTTTTAAATCTGGTGACCGCTCATCACCACTTAACTACCGGCCGATTTCGTTAACTAGCACCGTCTGCAAACTACTAGAGCATGTCATACATTCGCAAATCATAACATACCTAGAGGAGCATAACATAATCTTCAAATATCAGCACGGCTTCCGCAAGGGATATTCATGCGATGGGCAACTAGCTGGATTTACTAATGACTTGCTTTTATGTATTGATGCTGGAAACCAAGTTGACGCCATCTTAGATTTTTCGAAAGCTTTTGACCGCGTTCCTCACCACAGGCTACTACTGAAACTAAAATATCTTAACATTCACCCAGACGTCATTGCATGGATAAAAGATTTCTTGTCATATCAAACTCAATTCACAAGTATTAATAACTACAACTCCTCCTCTATTCCTGTTACTTCCGGCGTTCCACAAGGGAGCGTGCTTGGCCCTTTGCTTTTTCTAGTTTATATTAATGATTTGCCTAACTGCATGACATCACGGGTAAGACTGTTCGCCGATGATTGTGTTATTTACCGTGAAATTACTACTGACACTGACCATGAAGCGCTGCAATCTGACCTAGATGCATTGAATACATGGTGTTCTGACTGGCAAATGACCCTAAATTATACTAAAACTAAGTGCATGTCATTTTCACGCTCCTCGTCTCGCATTTCCACGTCATACTCCCTTGATAATAATACTGTTGAGTTTACTAACACGTATAAATATCTAGGAGTCAATTTTCAATCGGATCTGACATGGCATCATCACATCAACATTACTCTTGCATCTGCTAACCGCACTTTTGGTTTAATCAAACACAGACTAAAGCAAGCGCCTTCACACCTAAAGAAACTCGCGTACACCACTTTAATCATACCAAAAATTGAATATGCATGTGCCATCTGGGATCCGAACCAGGACTACATCATACGTAACATTGAATCCTTGCAAAGCCGTGCTGCTCGTTTTATCTTTTCAGACTATTCCCCGTACTCTAGTGTTACATCTTTAAAAAATCGAGCTGAATTAGATCCCCTATCATTACGACGGAAACACGCGCGGCTCTCTCTTTCATAAACTTTATCATCACGAGCATTTACATGATGACTTCTTTCTATCACCCTCCGTCATTTTTCCTCGCCGAGATCACCCTTTCAAAGTCAAACGTCCAATGTGTCACTCAGCTCTTTACGCGCAATCATTTATACCCAGAACCATTCTTGACTGGAATAACCTATCATCAGACATTGCTACTGAAGTTCACCTCGATAAATTCCAACAAAAGCTGCGTACGCATATCCGAATGTGACGTGTTTGCGCAATGTAAAACTGTACTTTTGTTTTTCTTTTTCTGGTGCCTACGCTGTCCATCCGATATTCTTTTGCAGTTATTCTCTTGTTAATGCCTCTTATGTATTCGGAATTCCAGGTGTATCATGTGTTCAAATGTATGCTAATTTTGTGCTACTTCCGTTTTATCCGAACTTTCATTTTTTTTATTTATTTCTTTATATTTTTTTTTACACAAAGTTGTGTCTGCATATTTTGTCGCTTTTGTTGCATTTTTGTCATAAAGTGTTATAACAGTATGATCAGCTATCGCCCCCCCCCCCCCTATGTAATACCCTCTACTGGAGGGCCTTTAGGGGTATTTTGAATAAATAAATAAATATTTTTGGCCAAAAATACAGATTTTTTATATGTGCCTAATTAATTCTACGTATCTTGAAACAACCAAAATATATTCCTAAAGGCACCTTATTTCTAAGATACGCGCAAAGTATATTTTTTGAGAATATGGAGAGAAGGTTGGCTTCACTGCACTGCACAGCGGAGATTGTCTGACTTTCTGTAGTAATACCGCGCGCAGTTTCCATCCTCTGTCATGGGTACTTTATGCCAGGCGCGGCCGTGAAAACAAACCTAGGAGGTGGTGATGGGGGGGGGGGGGGGGGTCTTTACCTCTGTCGGCGTCCACTGCCAACATGTCGAGACGCTGTCAGAATCTGATGATTCCGAGAAGATCTGCTGGTCAGTATCGTCGCTGACACTCTCAGAGGAGAACTGAACGTCTTCACTGTCTGAGTCCGATAAAACATCTGCAAACACATTTTTTTTCTTTTTGCTGGAGTGGAGCCGTTGCAGGCACACGTATGCATAGAGGAGGCTACCATTTTTAAATCCCAGTTGCCAGCATCAAAACATTTTTCGGCCAAGATGCAAGCTTTGAGGGCGGTTTCATTTTTTTACTGTGCCATCTGTTGAAGCCAAAGAGAACTAAGCAAAATTTATCAGCGTAGCTTGAAGGCAGCAGTGTGCAAGCACAGCTCGTCTTCGGTGAGAGCAGTACAAACTGTGTGGACTAGCTCATCTCGTCTATGGTAGGGAAAGGGGTAAATCTTCTCGGACTTTAATATTAAAAGTGAGATACAATAAGAGAGCTCAAACCTGAAATTGATGTAACTTTATTGGTGTGGCTCTGCACGACCTTCGGAATCAGCCCAGGAAAGAGATTTGAAACATACCCAATACGGAAAAGTGGTGGAAAAATTACTAAGCAAGACGTTGGCTTTCATTAATAAACATAAATGAAATTGTCCAATCGCACGATTCAAACAGAGGACCCCTAGCACAACAGCTCGTTTTTACTTAGGCAGCTTACAATTTCTTCAGTTCATACTGCCACTATAGCTACGAGTCTTATACCAGTGTCACATGTTTACTTCCAATCACGATCAGGGCCGATGAATTTCTTGATCGCGATTAACAATGGTCGCTGCTAGACAGCGCAGCGATCCGGATCAAATTATTGAGGCGAAAACCTTAGTCCATGGTTCAGTCGACCTTCAACATCGTTGAGAGAAAACCGTGTCGTCGAATTGAAGTCGTGTTTAGAAAAAGTTTATTTGAACGTAATACGATACGAACACTGAATCACAGTGACAGCAAAATTCCAATAGGACAATAGCATATACAAAGTACGGAGCAATGTATACACGGCACATTTTCGAAGAAATGTCGGAGTCCACACTCGCTAACATACAACCACATAGACCCATGGAAATGCACAGTTACTCATAAACTAATTGTCACATTATATAAAATGATGGTGAATATATACAGTCTACACAATGGTTATTTACAATGATGATGTGACAGAGACACTTTACATAAAAGTGTACTGCTGCTATGAGATGTCTATTTACAAAAATGATCACGCATACAAGCTCACACACACACAGAAATCGGGGAATGTACTATATTTACTATGTATAATCAATGAATATTTTTGATGGCCTGGCTACAAGAACCAGGCTGGTCGGAAATTAAGCCATACGTGTCCATCAGCCACCAACAGGAAACTGCATGACCACTGTCAAAGGAATTCCTGTTCCCCAAGGAAGAACAACTCTGAAAGAAATGACAGTAGCTCAGAGTAGAGCCTCTCCAGAAGTGGAAACAGAGTGCAGCAGCGATGTCCCGCGGCAACTGCCTTGCAGTAGCTACGCCATAAACAAATGGCCCTGCAGCAATTAAAAGTCACGCAAAGTGGCCACGCGAGCAATGACCAGATGGAATGAAGTGGTTAACTCCAAGGCCACTGAAACCAGCATGCACGGCATTCCAAAATACCCTAGCAATAATGCATTGCAGGAGCACATGCTTGTTGGATTCTTGACAGGGGGAATTGGGACAGGACGAAGATGGCACCATACCCCACCGCTCTAGTCATCACGCGTTGGGAGCACTTGCCATCCTAGACGCCACATGAAGTCGCGTAGATGGCCAGGCAGACGCCGTTATCGTACCCCATGACACATTAGTGGAATGTGTGTGGCGCGCTGGGGGAACCAGAGAAGCAGTAAGGCTGACATTGTATCCACAACACTGTTTTCGAGGACGTCTACATCAGGACATACCTGTTGTTGTACCTGGCGATAAAGTGGCACGGCCGTGGAGTAAAATGCAGGTGCATTTAACACTTGTGGCCTGCGATTTAACTGTACACCTGGTAACATATAACGAATGTTTGCACCAAGGAAATAACCACCGAGTTGACGCGCGGGACACTGATCACTGTGTAATAGGTGAAGCAGAAATCGCAGAGCAAGCAGACGGCAGGGGACAGATACGGATGGGAACGCCAACCCACCGCGAGAGTGTGATTGCCCATGTGCTGTGCAGCAATGATCTAGTAGCCCGTAATAGTGGCTGTACAACGTGACAAACGTACCACACACGACCACAAAATACAGACTGTGCTAAGTACCTTCTTTCTAATAGGGGTAAATTATACCCTTGAACATCGTGAATATTTGCCGTACATTTTCAAGAATTAAAGGCCACACAGAGTCAGATATGCCATCATAGGCATAATCAAGGTCTAGAATACGAATAAAATCACTCTTTTGAAGACGGAAAAAGGGAGTTAGGCGTGTCTGTGGGGAACCAATGAATAAATAATGACATTTCGAGAAATTTTGCACAGTACCTGAATTATTTCCCTCCCCAATGAAAATTCGACGGCTACAGGATAAGCTATCTTCATTCCTGAGATACAATGAGATGTCATCGGCAAAGGCTGTGGGAGATCGCACACGTAAGGGTCTCTCAGTACCAATCGCAGAAATGGCTCAAGGCTGAGCACAAGAAATACTGATGATAGAGGGCACCCTTGACGAACACCACGAGTAACAGGAAATAGTGCACTTTCACGACCATCAAGAAACAATGTACTTCGGTTATTTGAATAGGCGTTCCTGATAAGTTCAACAAACTCTGATGAAAAGCCAAAGTCAGTACACTAAATATGTAGCTATGTTCAAGGCAATCGAAAGCCTTTTCTTGATCTAGTGAAACCAAGAAACCACATGGTGACCTGGTCAGCGTGTACGTGATTATGTATCTCTCTGCCAGGGATCGAGCATGCCTGATGGTGTCCTATTAAGGAAGGCATCAGGCTTCCAAAGCGTTGAGTGACAACTGCCGTGAAGATTTTGTATTCAATGTTGAGAAGCGTGATTGGCCTCTATTCCTCTGGACAAACTGATGATGGATCATGCTTAGGTATCAGCACAATGCCACCGTCGCAAAAACTAGCCGGGAATTCAAAGTTCTCAAAGCAGTAGTGGATAACAGACACGAAAGTGGTGCCAATATCTTCCCAGAAGGTTAGATAAAGATCAATGGGCAACCTGTCTGGCTCTGGGGCCGAGCCACGCTTCATGGAAGATAATGCCACCTTCACCTTATCAGCTGACGATCGTGCACAAAGACAGTCAGTCACCTCAGGTGGAACATGAAGCACCCCACTAAGCATGAGATCCTTCAGTACCATGATTCATTTGCATATTCGTACGCGCTATGTTTTCAAGATGCGTTACAAAGAGTGAGTAATCACGCGCGGGAGACAACATAGCAGTAAATGCTCTTGTGGCTGTTGAACCGAACTGATTCGGCTGTCTAAAAAGTGAGTTTCTTGGAAAGCACAGAACTTTAGGGTGTGCCCATGGATTGCATCTGCATTGCCAAGCAGCAGCTGACCAAGACGACGTGGCAATGAGGCGTTGGAAATGCCTGCGTAGCTCACGCTGGCCATGACCGCATCAGCAGTGTCAGTCAATTGACCCGAAGGTCAATACAGAGCTTCGTGGCAGTATCCGCCAATTCTTCTGACATACGTCTTAGTGCACATCCTTCAACTGAACAATGCTGACGCTACTGTGCCTTGAGCGCGTCCCATTGCTCTGGGTCAGATCCAGAAAGAGAGGCGCGCATGACTCTTGACAAACAAGAATGCGAGCGAGCGCGCGTCATACAGAACGCGGATGTCGAGGCGCCAACATTTTACTGATGAGGAAGGAGGGAAGCAAACTTCAAGCATAATTGGTCTGTGATTGGAAATGTAAACAGGTGATGAAGGTAAAATTATCACATCAGCTCGTGAGACATACTGAGCTAAATTGCTTGGCACATAGACACGGTCTAACCCTCCTGACGACGCGCCACGTCACCACGTCCAGATAAACGAAGATCCATGAAAAAGTCGATATGTATTCAGCAACGAAAAGTGATTGACGAGACGACGCAATTCTCGTGTGTTCCAATCAAGTCGACCTCAGCCCAGGCCTTGCACATCTGCTCGCGTGTCAAAACACAATTAAAATCTCCAACAAACACCACGTGACGACCGTCCAGGAAATACACGTCAGGTCATAAAAAAATTATTAGACTTAGTGGCATGCGCTGGTCCATAGATGCACAAAATATGTAACCTAAATAAAGATACAGTTAAACCTGGATATAACGAAATTGACAAATTCCCAAAAAACTTCGTTATAAAGATGATTTCGTTATATGCAGGTTCGGCATGAAAATTAGAAAAAGAAACGCTTACCATATGTACTATTGCTCAAGATTTACTTCCAATACACTCGCAGTTTCGCCCGAAAGGCGAAGCATCGATTGCGACAGCAAATTAGCAGACAACTATACGAAGTAAGGATAGTACAGCCAAACCTTGTTAATACGTACCCGCTTAATGCGTAATTGCAGTTTAAACATAGTCGCGAAGATTCCCTCACCCAGCGCCCATTGAACCCCATGTATTGGCTGACCGCTTCAGCCGTAGCCACTCATTGCCCACCAAACGGTTAGTGTGTACTATTTTTCTTGTTCTACGTACACAGGCACAAAATCGGCAAAATCTCATGTGCGCAGATGTTCGATTCTCGAGTTGCGACGCCTGGACGATAGTCGCCAGCGATAGTGAACATACAACATGGCCAGCCATGACGTATTTCCTCGTTGTACAGCTGTTGCCGATTACCATGCACAAAAGCATGGCCTTCGAGATAAGTTCCTGATAACGTGGAGAAGCTGCCGGTAGGGGGTGCAAATTCGCTGTCGCCGTCGGAGTAGTAACCGTGCAGAAGCACATTTTATTGTGAAGCGCATTTGTGCGGTCACCGTGGACGTCGCTTTGAGGTTTCGTGTAAAGTCCAAACACGGCAACATTTTCGCCGCGCACCATACGCTGTGTGTGCGAATGAAAGCTTGTGGGGGTCAGCCGACTCAATCTCGCGCACGCGAGGGAGAAGGGAGGCGTTTACTTCGGCGGCGACCGCTGTATCTTGAAAGCGATCTGCGATGTGGAAAAAGTGTGTGGCCGCGCGGACTTCAAAGCGAACTGCAGACAAGGTCACTGGCTTGCGTTTTTTCGTCGAAGCACTCATCCTTGGAATGTGACACCAGGTACTGGATGCGTGGACGCGTGTCGTTTCGCACAAGCACGAGGCGTCGGAAACAAAGAGCGAGCGACACGATGGCGTCGTAGCGTCGTATAGTGTCACCTAGTGTCAGGTTAGTGAAGTGAAGCGCAGAGACTTGCGCAGTAACCAAAGAGTGGCGCTGCCAGCGTGGTGAAAAAAAAACGTTTTTTATTTTTCCTTCGGCAACATCAACAGGAAAAGAAGAGTGCCGGCTTGGTGGGCTAGGCCAGCTGCAGCAAGCGGCGGGATCAGGTTTGAATGAAGGGAGGGGGAAAGGTCACACCCGCGGCGGCAAGATCGCCGGGTCGAGGGATGCAGGGCCGCCTCGCAGTCGCCGTGAATTCGAGTGCGCCAAGCGCGACGCCGCCGCTTTGCATTCCGTTGCAGCGGAGAAGGTTCTTCCGGTTGCTGCTTGTGCAAAAATGCCAAAATTTGGGGCGAGATCTCTAGGTTGTCGGCGGGAAAAATTCGTTATTTCGAGGGGTCTCCCGCTGCCACTTCGTTCTGTAGAGGTCTCAAATACATGTGTTTCTATGGAGTAACAGTGGGGAATAGAAAAACTTCATTATATCCAGGAATTCGTTATATGGAGGTTCGTTATTAGCAGGTTTAACTGTAGTACACAGTCAGATGCCAATATCTGCCATGTCCCATCATGAAAAACTCGATGATCTTGCAAGAGAGCTCTATTGAAAATAATGATGCCGACTCCACTAGAGCATGATGTCACGGAACAGAAAAAAACAATCTAGGTTGAAAGTGCGTTTGAAAGCAAGAACATGTTTAATGGTAAAAGAATTTGTTTCTTGCAAACACAGATTGTCGCAATTTTTAGTGCGGGCCACACTGAAAATTCTGGCTTGTTTTATGGGACTTTAGAAACCCTGTGCGTTTATTGAAATAACATTCATGGTGTCAGCCATATTTAGTTATAAAAGTGCCACCGAACTGACCTGGTCGTGTTCAAGTTGGTGCCCTGGGAACAACTCCAGGGGGCATGTACTTCACACACCGCAAGGCACACTTCGACCCTCCCAAAGAAGGCCGAGGTTTGTTTGGTCGCTGTAACTCGGTGCAGAGATCTGGGGCGCCGTCCAAGCCAGAGGCTGACATGTGGGCATGCTTTACTTCTTGTGGGCTGCCATTTCAACGTCGAATCCATCCAGGCTTGACAAGAGGCCAACGCTACTGTCGAACTGTCAACTCCAAGGCTGAAGCTGTTTTCCGATGATGATGATGTTGGTAGCGGTTGGGCTGCGGGATCGATGTCATCGCTGCCGACAACTTCGGCAGTCGAGGGCTCATTCAGACGCAACGGCGCAGTGGCTTTTGAAGAGCCACAAATCGCATGTGGCATTGTAAGAGATGCAGTTGAGGCAGGTGAAGCACCAGCAGATGTCGTGGGTGCATCGGGCATAGAAATTGTAGGGTCAGGTGTTTTACCGATGTTTAAAACCTCGATGTGATCAGGAGGATTGATAGTAGCAGACGAAGTGGAGGCGCTATAGGCCACAGCATGCGCTTCCTTTGCTGCTGAAGAAGCCAGGGAATGTGGCGTGTCACGATTGGCCACGCCATCAGTAGCACTGTCTTCTTTTTTGGTTGAGGAGGCCGGTGAACATGGCTTGTTGCGATTGCCTGAGCTGCTTGCTTCTTTGTCATTTGCCGACGCTGGTTGATGCGGTGTCAAGGCACGGTAGCGCTCTTCCACTTCAATCTGCAAGTAGCCACTGCGCAAGTCCATGGACGAAAGATAAAATGGCAAGCATGTCGAAGGCGACTTTAGGAGTAATCGATGCGGGGCAATGGATAAACGCCTTTTTGTGTGACGTGGTTGAGTTTTCGGTAATCCGCGCAGAACCGTAGGCTGCCATCTTTCTTTTTCACCAGTACAACCGGTGATGCCCACGGATTAGTGGAAGGTTGTATAATGTTGTGTTCGAGCATCTGCTTGACCTGGCCACGAATGGCATCATGCTCCTGGGAAACCTGGTAGGCATGTTGGTGCACAGGTCTCACAGTCGGTTCAATGATGATGTGGTGTTTCATGAGCAGAGTATGATTTACTGGAGAAGTGGAAGCAAAGCAATCTGAACGAGCGCAGAAGGCTGAGGAGACTCTCCTTCTGCGCCGGCGTTCGGAGCGGACTCACATCAATGGCACTGACGGCCTTTGCGTCATTGGTACTGCTCACTGAGAGTTCTGTCAAAAACGCACAGTCTGGTGATGCATCGAGGTGTTCGAGTGCGCACTGCGCTGGATCAAATGCTGGAACTTTTCACTGAAATTTGTAACCACGATTGCCGTTTGCTTGCTGTGGAGGTCAACGCCACCTCTTGCGACGGAGAGTTGTTGGTCCAGTAAGACGGAAACGTTCCCTTCGGCGATTCCGGGGCCATTTTGATCGGACTCGCACTCGACTACAACGGACATGCTACTCCGTGGTGGAAATGTAGCTGTGCGATCAACAACGCGCAATGCTGATCACTCTGAGGTGCATTCATCCACCGGTACGGTGCATTAGTTTGAGAATGTGACGATTAGGTCCCGCAGATTGATCACGGCTTGATATTCCCGAAGGAAATTCATCCCCAAGATTATTTCTCGGGAACAGTGAGGCAGTATGACGAAGGAGCTAACAAAGGTAGAATTGTGGATTTGAATTCTGCCCGTGCAGTGCCCGGTTGGTGTTACAATATGACCAGCGGCTGTGCACAGCTGGGGACCTTCCCAAAGCGTCGTGACCTCCAGAGTGCAGCTGCGAATCTACCACTGAGAACAGAGTAATCGGCACCAGTGTCGACAAAAGCAGTTGATGGCAATCAACAGAAACGGTGATGTCACCGGAAACTTTTGTACCAGGTCAGGTTTCAGGAATTGTTCGATGATTTGTCGGTTGCTCTTCAGTCACACGTTGTGTCGAGGGAGGAAATTTGAACGTTTTTCGGACAGTGGCCTCAGCCCCACAGGTCGCTGTTCCTAGTTTCCCCGAGATGGGCTGGAGCCACAACGGCCAACGGAATCGGAGGAAGTAGTGTTGCGGCTAGGGGGCACAAAGCGTCTAGGAGATGGTGATCGAGACCGCTGTCGCTGTGGAACCGCAAGGTGATGTCCTGCCAGATGCGCTTCGATTTCCTGAGGGCGCTTGCCATAGCGCAGGCAGCATGCATCCGGAAGAAAGCCCTGGAGACCCATATGGCGGAATGTACAGTCACAGTAAAAGTGACCAGCTTCCCCACAGTGGTAACACAGTGGACGATTATCGGCCATGTGCCACACATTTGTCTTTCTTATGTTCAGTCGTGGGTCACTGTATGTAGCCGTATGTGGAGTTGCAGCGCTTGGGAACTGTGGTGCTGTCTGTCATGTCGGAGACGAGAAATGGACTGTAGTTGGTGCTGGCGCACGCACCGCTTGGGCATAAGTGATCAAGGGGGGTGCAAAAGGTTACATCACCTTTCATATCTCGTCACGTAACACATCTGTAATCGCCGTCACATTTGGTTGGGGTCCCACTGCATGCAACTTTTCCAGTTCCTCCCTCACCACACGCCGTATGAGGTCTGCGAGACATTCATTCTTGTTTCCTGCCGCGAGGGAGCAGGCAGTAGCTTTCAGGCGCTCATATTGCGACGACCGCTGCCGAAGCATCCTCTTCATGGTTGTTACCTCACGAAGTAACTCCGCTACAGTCGCAGTAGGACTAAAGCACAAGGCCGGCAAAGAGTTGCTCTTTGACTCCACGCATCAAGAGCTGCACCTTCTCCTCGGACATTGAAGGAAACGCTCGCTGAAACAGTCAAGACATTTCTTCAACGAACATAGCAACATCCTCTCTTGGCCTCTGGTTTCGTGACGAGAGGGCTTGCTCGGCTAGTTCTTTACTTTCGACGCTGCTGTAGGTGTCACGAAGCTAGCCGAAATTCCTGTCAGCTCGTCACAGACGATTCGTGGTTCACATACCATATGCATGCTGAAACCTCGAGTGCAAAGTAGATGTACCAGATCTTTGTGGTCGAAGTCATCCAACCAGTCTTCAACGTCCTCGAATGCGTTGCCGTGGAAGGATTGTGGCGTGCGTGGCAGGCACATGGTCATGACCACAACAGTGACCTTGTGGATAGCATTGCTCACTCTTTCTCAGCACCCGGTAACACCTCCTCTTTCCCTTCCCTCTTATCCCCGCTCTGTTTTCATTGCCCGAAAATCCATCCTCCGACGTGACACGCGTGCTCTCATCCCCCTGCGTGTCTGCTTCCTTCCACACTCGGGTGGAGGAAGTCTCTCTCTTCAGACTTCGGGCCGGGGTGGCCCTTACACCAGCCGTCACTTGTGCTTTGGGTCAACCTTACAAAGAAATTGCCCAGTGTTCGAAGTGCTCTGCTCCTGCGTCTGCAGCGGATGCCCACCATCTATTTTGGACGTGTTCTGGGACCAAGACAATTCAAGAAAGTGTTCTTGAAGGTGTGAAATTGAAGAGTGATCAAGTAGAAGACTATGATAGATGGATTATGGACAACGCATTTCATAAGTCAATGTTGAAGTATCTCTATGAAATGGGCCAGCATGCTTATATTTAACCTCATTATGAAGTTATGCTGTGTGGCAAACCAAGTGAAAAAAAAATAAAACAATAAGCAATCCATGGGACAGGAGCAGTTTGGGTCTCTTGCGTCTGGCCTGCCGTAGTCGTAGACATTTTCTGGATGGATTTGCCAGCAGATCACACTCAGGTGGCAGTCCTTGCAGGCGACGGCTTCTTCGGGCGACTTGGGGTGAGAAAGCTAGTGGCGTCTGCAGCTGCGGGTGCAGATTGCCTAGGGTGTCGCCTAGGTCTACCCAGCACCTCCACCAGTTTGTCGCTAGAAGAAAGGCGAGAAAAGTCCACTGGCAGCGAACGGCACCTTTACTGACGCAGCCACAACAACCAACATCGTTCACGTTGTCTTCCACATACAACCAGTCCGAAAATGGGGCCCGATCTGGTGATGATGATTATGGAATTAACATGTAAAATACGCGTGGCAATATGATCAAACACCTACACCCTGAAACCCACAAAACACTACTGTCACTCTAACTCCTTGTTCTCTGCCGGCTGCATTCCGTCCGCCTGGGAAGAAGTAATAATCATTCCAGTACTAAAAGACGGCAAGGATCCGACTTCGATTAGCAGTTATAGGCCTATAGCCTTGACAAGTTGCCAATGTAAGCTGTTTGAGAAAATGGCTAACCGGCGCCTCCTTAATTTTCTTGAAAGTAACAAACTACTAGACGTCCTACAGTGTGGTTTCAGCGAAGGTAGATCCACAACTGATAACCTTGTCCGCATTGAGAATAATATTTGCGATGCTTTTGTGCATAAGCAGTTCTTTTTCTCAGTATTTATTAATATCGAGAAGGCATATGACACTATGTGGCGTTTCGGAATTCTTCGTGACCTGGCTGGAATGGGAATAATGGGAATCCGAAGCTTTTTGCTGAATGCCATCCATAGTTACCTGTTTATCCGCATGTTCCATGTTAGAGTTGGTAATGTCCTATCTCATCTACTTACACAGGAAATGGGTGTACCACAAGATGGTTTGCTTAGCTGCACTCTATTCGTAAAAATGAACACGCTCCATACTGCCATACCACGTACAATTTTTTAATCTGTATATGTGGATGACGTACAAATAGGTTTGAAATCATGTAGGATTTCTATCTGTGAGCGACATGTACAGCTTGGGCTAAACAAATTATCTAATTGGGCTGATGAGAATGGATTTAAACTAAACCCGCAAAAAAACATGTGTGTTCTCTACTCAAACAAGAGAGGTGTATTACCTGACCCTGCTATTTATCTTAGTGGACAACAGCTACCTGTGAGCCATGAACGTAAGTTTTGGGCCTCATTTTAGACTCTACATTAACATTGATTCCCCACCTAAAATATCTGAAATCGAAGTGCCAGACAATGAATCTACTGAGGCTCTTGTCTCGCACATCTTGGGGAAGTGACAGAAGGTGCCTCTTGAGCTTGTCTAAAAGTCTGATACGGTCATGCCTTGACTACAGAGCCATAGTGTGTAATTCTGCTACGCCTATAGTGCCTTGAAGATGCTAGATTCGATTCACCACTTGGGTATGTCACAGATCTCGGGAGTGCTGATGTTTACGAGATGGACCGAGAGACATACGGCGGCACAGCACACAGCATTTTATAGCACATCAAAAATACAAAGGAATTCACACCACACCCTGAATATAAATAATCATAAGAAATGCAAATTACTGTAAACTAACGAAACAACACTAACAATGAATTCTATAACTCCTCAATCTCTCCACAGTCTGGCAGCGTTAGCCTCCACGTCCGCTTCACAGTTGAGGATAGGATTGAACACGCTTACTTTCTGACGTCGACTGTGTCCTCAGCAAATTCCAATATCAGCCTGTGTTGCGTCCATAGCTGGTGCTGCTGGCAATCTTGACGACGACGTCTTCCTTGCCAAGTGCGATGTTGCTGGCCTGCCTTCAAAGGGGGATTGCTGTTGGGGTGCCCGGAACTACCGTGGGAGGCGGCAGCAAGTCCGAGGAGCCTCGCTCGAACGTTGCCGAGGTTGACGGCCACGCCTCGGAATGCCAGCAACACGGCATTCGGAGCTGAGCACCCGCTGCTTCCGTCGCCAGTACGAAGCTGGCGAGACAACCTTCTTTGACCAGAGCCCTCTATGCGGAGCCACGCAGACAGTGCCAGCTCAGTGCTGCTCCTCTCCCGATCATGGCTCGGGTCACGTGCCCCAAGCACTCGTGCCATTTTGAATTCTCCACGCTCTTCGTCGTCATCGTCCTTCTTTCTCCGAATGTCCCTTACGCATGAGAGGGTATTCGTCTTGCTTCAGGTGCTTTCAGGACTAGTCCTGTAGGAAGCTTGTACGTTGAATTCAATGAATGGTCCCTACACATACTTAAATTTATGCTATGCCCTCAAAGTTAAATCAAGACATTCAGCATCCATGTCATTCTACCATTTGCGACATGTCCACTGTCAGGCTGTTCCGTAACTGCCCAGTCATCCGGTGTCCTCTGTTCCTCCGGTTGGAACCAATGTCAGAAAAAGCAGAGGTCCCTCTTCTAGAGAATGTCCTAATGGCTCCTATTCGGCTTCCACCGCCTTGGGAGTGGCCTATGAAAGAGATGTCACATTCAGTGTGACACCTCTTTCATAAAAACATCCAAACGAGCACCTGAGGTACATATATCTACACACTTTCTTGGAACTTCAGGATAAGTATTCCTGTGCTGAATTTTACACAGATGCTCCGAAGTCTCCTGATGGTGTTGCTTACGCAGCTCGCGGACCATCATTTTCAACATCTGGGGCACTAAATCCACACATAAGTATCTTTACAGCGGAAGCCTACGCTATACTCTCGGCTATTCCTCTAAAGTGTCTTCTGCTAGTTCTCATCTAACAGCAAAGCCAGTTCGTAATGTTCCTTCTTTATCAGTGTCATTTGCTAACACACGTAGCCTGATGATGAAGCGCGATCTCATTTCAAGTTATCTCGATGATGCTGACTCCGATGTTATCGCTTTCGCTGAGACTTGGCTGTATCCCGCAGTATCTGACAATGAAATTATTGCCTTAACAAGTATCTACAGTACATATAGGTGTGGGTGCACTTGCAAAAGAGGAGGTGGTGTCTTGTTAGGCATAAAAAAAAGTCTTGAGTCATTTCTTGTAAATACTAATTCCGACATTGAAGTTGTCTGGTAACCCACCGTGGTAGCTCAGTCAGCTAAGGCGTTACGCTGCTGAGCTCGAGATCGCGGGATCGAATCCCGGCTGCGGCGGCCGCATTTCGATGGAGGTGAAATGCAAAAAACGCCCGTGTGCTTGCGTTGTAGTGCATGTTAAAGAACCCCAGGTGGTCAAAATTAATCCGGAGCCCTCCACTACGGCGTGCCTCATAATCAGAACTGGTTTTGGCACGTAAAACCCCAGAAAGAAGTTGTCTGGGTTGCCTGCATGAGATTTTCTATCAAGATACTGATCGGCTGCTGTTACTGTCCACCAGATTCAAACAGCTCTTTTAATGATCAGTTGCGCATTAGCATAGGCGAGTCATCTGAGCTCTTCCCCGCTGGCATTACATATCTGTAGGGTGACTTGAACTTTCCATTAATTGACTGGGACAAGCTTTCATCGCGATGCAACATGTCGACTGAATTCATTAACTTGACCCTTGACTATAACCTCTCCCAGACTGTATTGCAGCCAACCCGTTTCTCTAACATATTAGACCTTATGCAGTATAGACAACTTATAACGTAACCGCTTATAGTGCAGGACCGGATATAGTGCGGTCTTTTCAGACTCCCGTTAATTTTCCCGTAGCACTCCATGTATAGACGCATCGCTTATAGTGCAGTTGCAGGAAACGAAATACCGGTTACAGTGCGGCTGCCTGGGAGTACGGAAGTCAGCGGAGACGGCGAACGCTCCCCTCAAACGGGCGCCCCAAGGAGTGCTCGTGGTAGAAAGAGAGACGAAGTGGAGGAGAAGGGCACGTGGTGCTAACGAACAGCCAGTGAGGCTGAAACCAGAATCTTGAGTGCGAGTCGTGAAATATCACGGCGCGCATAGCGAGTGACGGCCACGAAACTGCCAATGCCGGCCAACACTCGCTTCACAATAACAGTAGTAAACGAATCTTCAGGGAGCGGGCGGCGCCGCACAGCACGGGGAAGGGCGCACGGGGAGACCGTGGAATGTGGGGAGGAGGGCGGCAGGAAAGCGGATTTCGCCTCAAATAAAATAAATAAATTATGGGGTTTTACGTGCCAAAACCAGTTCTGATTATGAGGCACGCCGTAGTGGGGGACTCCGGAAATTTTGACCACCTGGGGTTCGCCTCGGCAACTCCGCCGCTTCGGTGGCTCCCCTCGCCCTCCCTCGTAGCTCCCTCACTTTTGACTGTCACCGTGCGCGCCCGGCGCCGCTCCTGCTGGCCCGGCGCCAGCTCCCCGAAGTTTCGTTTTCTGCAGTTATCGGGAAGCGAGCATTTGCCGGCATGGGCAGTTTCGTTGGCCGGCCTTTGACAGTACCACTGCTTCCCTCTGCGCCATAGCCGCAGCGTGCAAGGTCAACACGTGACTAGAAAGTAGAGGAAGCATAAAGGAGAAAGAAGGGTTCACTGCCATTTTCTACGCGTGGCTATGGTAGCGTGGCTGAGACGTCGGCACGTACACGCATGTTCCGGCATAACGCAGAATCGGCGACCTTGCCATTTGAGACAGGGTGAAATTTCCGCTGCGCTTTATTTCTTCCTTTTTTGTTCGCGCGCGGCTTTGAGGGGTCTCCCGTAAGCTTTTACTCTATGGCAGTGCTACGTGATTTGGTTCGAATTAACGATATTCGACTGTAAATTGAATGCAAACGTTCTAGCTGCATTCCTCGACAGTCGCATACGCGTGGTGGCTCGGTGCACATGATTTGCATATGTGCGGGCCTTAAAAATTGTTGCTTTGGTTATAGTGCGGTGCTGCTTATAGTGCGGACATTCGCAACTCCGGCGACTTACGTTATAAGCGGTCTACACTGTACTTACAGACAATCCTAAAACAGTAGTTCACATAGAACATTTAGACGGTTTTAGTGATCATAATTTGCTTTGACTCACCAGTGATGGAAGTGCTCCGAACTGCTCCAAAAGAGAAATGCTGCTTCAAACTCATTTTTGTTAGTATCTGCTCCGAAACTGCTCAGGGAAATTTGATCTCATACTGATTACCAACTGCTGCTGTGGCAACTTTGAGATGTGACTGATTACTTTTACATTGTGATGCTCAGCTTTGTCAGCTTTGACCTCATTTCTGCCACAAGAATGGCATTTAAATATATAGCTCATTTAGCTGTATTTTGAACTTGACATGCAGACTATTTTACTGAAATGTAAAAGTTACTGAGGTTACTTTGATCGCATGCCGATTATCAACTGCTGTTTTGGCAATGGTTATATTTGATTGATAAATTGATAAATTTATCAATAAATTTGATAAATTCGTGCTCAGCTTTACAGGTTTGATCTCATTTCTGCCACAAGTATTGGTAGTTTAAATATATAGCTCATTTTATTTATTTACTATACATACTTTCAAGGCCTAGTAGGCACAACAGAAAGGAGTGGTGAAAATATACAATATTTGCAGTACAGAACAAGAACGGAAAAATTAAACTATAAGGCACTTTGAACGGCAATCTTGAAGTTAGTGGTGTCACAAATGGAGACTGTGGAGGCGGGAAGGCAGTTCCATTGATTGGCGGTTCTTGGCAAAAAGGAAGAATGGTACAAATTAGTTCAACAAGATGGCACTTCAATTTTGTGTTGATGGTCGATACGAGATGATATGTAATTGGGTGTGGTGAAAAGGTTTTCTTTAAGAGACGGGTGAAGGTAATATATTCTATGAAAAAGGCAGAGACGAGAATACTTGCGACGTAATGGGGGGTCAGGCAGATCTAGTGTTCTTTTCATGGACGTGACGCTAGAATGACGTGAATAATTTGAGAGAATAAAACGGGCGGCGCGGTTCTGAATGCTTTCAAGGGAAATGACGAGATTGGTATGAGCAGGGTCCCATCTGGCACAAGCATATTCTAATTTCGGGCGGACGAGAGTTTTATATAGAGTAAGCTTTAGTGAGGCGGGTGCTGATGCAAAGTTTCATCTCAAATAGCCTAAGGTTCGGTTAGCATTGTTGGTGACATATTCAACATGCATGTTCCATGAAAGGTTGTTAGTGATATACAGGCCAAGATACTTATATGAGTTAACAACCGACAGGGCAGTGACATTAATAGAGTATGGGAATATATCAGAGGGGATAGAGCTAAAGGAGACGAGCATACTTTTGCATTTAGTTATGTTAAGCTGCATTCGCCATTTGATGCACCAGTTAGATACACTGTCCAGGTTGTCCTGTAGCTTACGAGAATCACTAAGGTTAGTTGTCTTGCGATAGATGACACAATCGTCCGCAAACAGATAGATGAGAAAAAGCAGGGGACCGACTACCGATCTTTGTGGTACACTGGATGTTACGGAACAAGGTCTGGATTTAAATTCATTAGCGGTGACATACTGGATCCTGTTAGAGAGGGAATCCTTTAGCAATGCAAATACCTTGGGGTCAATATTAAGAAGGGAAAGTTTGAAAATGAGTAAATCGTGAGAAACAGAATCAAAAGCTCGCGTGAAATCTAGAAATACGCAGTCGCTGTTGAATTTCTGGTCCGCATTATTAAACAAGTCGTTCGTAAAAGAAAGCAGTTGCGTATCACAGGAAAAGAATTTTCGAAAGCCATGCTGGGCATTGTTAAAGAAAGAGTTGGTCTCGAGAAAACTAATAAGATGTGAATAAATTATATGCTCTTACAATTTGCTTGGAACGCATGTTAATGAAATTGGTCGGTAATTATTAGCGGAATGAATGTCACCTCATTTATGAACCAGAACCACCTTTCCCACCTTCCAGTCTTTGGGCAGGGCAGCAAGCTGTAAGGACTGGTCAAAAATTTTTGATAAAATAAAGGATGAAAACAATTCAGTGCATTTTAGCATTTTTGAGTTAATGAAGTCAGGGCCACAGGACGAGGAAATTTTTAGATTGCTGATCAGTTTGCCAATCCCGACCCAGTCAAAAAAGATAGAATCCATAGGCGGGAAACTTGCATCTGATAAAAGAGGCACAGCTGTTGCAAGCGACTGCTGAAAAAATGAGAAGCTATTTATTCAAGATTTTGCAGCACTCGTGGGGCAAAACAGGCACATCAGACCGCACTAACTGCAGGGCATTCTTTTTAGTACCTGTGACAACAGACCAAAACTTCCGTGGGTTTCAAACCAGAAATGATGGGAGAATATTGCTCAGAAAAGTTTTTTGGCATTAGCTAATGCCAAACGAAATTCATCGGCAATGTGGCGATAATGAGACCAGTGATCAGGATGATTTGTAACTTTGGCGCGGCGAAACACGCTTTCTTTTGTGGCACAGGCGTTTTAGCGAATTGTTAAACCACAGTGAATGGGGATTAGAAGGGACCCTTCTTTTAGGCACGTAGTGTTCAATTAAAGATAGAAGTTTTTTATACAGAAACCAGTTTTCATCTACAGTTCACTGTGAAAAATTCACGAGGTAGCTTCCAATGAAAGACTCAAACTCGGAAGTTATTGAAGAAACATTGGCTCTGTTGTAATCTACTATAATTTTTGAGCTTTTTAAATGCTAACATCGCCTTAAGAGTGAAGTGGATCATTAAATGGTCACTTATTCCCTGCAGGAACGTTAGAGGAGAAACCAAGTTGGGTGCAGTGGTAAGAATAAGATCTAATATGTTGGCAGAAGTCAGTGTAGAACACCTGGGGCAGTGTACAAGTTGGATCAGGTTAAATTCGTGACAGAGGTTTAAAAATTCTGAAAACAGGGGAGAACTTTGTTTTACAGCAACGGAAATATTCGACCACATAACATTTGGAAAATTGAAGTCCCCAAGTAGTAACAAAGGTAAGGTAGGGTATCTAATAATAAGATGATTAATTACATCATGAAGTTCGTGACAAAATGAAATAGAAGCAGCAGGTGGTCTGTAACAGGCACAGAAAATAAACTCGCAGTTTGCAATGAGCACTCGTACACACACAAGTTCTAATGATGAAACAAGCGGAATGTTTTGCGACACAAGAGAATCTTTTATAGCTATCAGGACTCCCCCTCCTGATCGAATACCGTGTTCATATCAGTACAGATTGTAAGAGTTTTCACAATCCAATATTTCAGTGCTTTTTATTTTTGCGGACAGCCATGTTTCGGTAAAGATAACAATATCTGCGAAACAAGAATCAATGGCTGACGACAAAGCTACGCGTTTGTTGAGAACACTTCGTGCATTTGTGAAGAGAATCGATAAATCTTGAACTTTCTGGCATACAGTAGATAGCTATGTGGAATTATTCTGCTGAGTGACTGTAGACTCAGATGCGGCCATGCGCGCATTTAGGGACGGATAAATTTCGCAGACAATATCTGCGCAGTAAGCATACGTTTTTTTATTAATGGTAACCTTGTTATGACGAAGTGCGAAAGGTTGTTTGCTAGCGTTCCCTAAATCGATAAGTTTTTTACGCAACTGCCTCATACTTATGCAGAAATCTTCACCCATAGATACACCTGAGCCTTTTAGCTTTGCCCTCTAGGAAAGGATACTCTCTTTAATCTGAAATGCCTAAAACATAACTATTATGGGGCGTGTCTTATTCGCAGAAAACGACCCCAATTGGTGCACTCGAGATATAGCCATGTCCGGAATAGAAATATTGAGATGCAGTGAAAGTATGTCCCGAACTCGGGTTTAAGATATAGCCCAAGTCTCTGTGGGACTCTCAGCGAGTCCGTAAAAAAACAGATTATCCCTCCTTCATCGATCCTCAAGATCGTCAAGGCGAGGATTAAGGGCATTATTCTCATTTTTGACTGCTTCCTTAACTGCGTCATCAATTTCAGACATAGGTGGCTAGTTCTAAAATCATCAACGAAGGATTCAACCTTGGTCAGTCTGGTAGTTAAATCAGACACATTTTGAGCTAGCGTCTCTTGTTTTTGTTTAAGATCACCTAGAGCACCCATAACCTCAGCGTGTCTTGAGTCGAATTTAGATGACAGCTTGCTGATTGCTGCAAGCAGTGCGTTATACTGTGGGTCATTGAGAGGCCCAGGATTCACCTCAACATCGCCACAGACCAGTAACTTCTTTGCTGCTAGTACACAGTCAAGAAAACTTGGAATAACACACTTGGGAACGGGATAAGCAGCAACAAAAGATTGTTCGATCGCTTGCAAAAACGTGGCAGTTGTCTACCAACCTGCATGTAGAACAGAAACGGGTTTATGAGCGACGAACGCATTCTCGCTGCTATCCCGTGGCCACTGAAGGCGGAAGCCGGATGCCTGGTACTTTTATATTCTTCAGCCGGGACTGCTGGTGACGATGCCGCTGGCCAGCCAGTGACGGGAGGGATGCTGTTATCCAGATAAGGTATATAGCACACGCCATCATCGTTGAAAGTCGATGGTGCTAACTGCATCACCAGGGGAACTGCTGAAGCTTCAGACAGGAGAGATGTGCCCAGCAAAGTGACGAACTGCATGTAGAACAGAAACTGGTTGGTGAGCGATGAACGCATTGTCGCCACTATCCCGTGCTCACTGTGTATTCGATAACCATCCTTTCTTGCAACTTGCATTGGTTATTATATGTGCAATATGCCTCATAATATTTATTAGACGCTTCGGTGATGCTTTTAACTCCAGGAGTCGTATGATATATTTTGTCATCTGCCCCGAAAAGACCAATAGCTGCTAAAAGCAGCATTTTTTTCTGCTTTGAATACACTTATGGCTGCTCCAGAGTGGAATTTTTTCTGCTCCGAAATCTGCTCCAAAAAGTAAAATGTCGCTTCCATCTCTGACTCATTGTAACTATACCTTCTGTATCTAATATGTCGCCGAAACTAATTCCTGATTATTATAAAGGCAATTACATTGTCATCACCACTGAACTAAACGTTTTGGGAGCATGAGATGCTACCGTCATTTTACTATCGATCAGTTGAAAAAAATTGTTTGATGTTCAAAGAAAAGATGTCCTCGTTAATTGACATGTACATTCCCTGCATTAAAATCACTAATAATATATTGAATCCTTGGTTAACAAAAACTCTTAAGTGCATGAAGAATAAAAAAAGTGGCTGTGCAAGTACGCCAGGTGCATTAGAACGCCTGCAATGTGGAATAAATATAAAGCCTACCTTAAATAATATTGCATGGCTGTATGCACAGCAATGGATAAGTACTTAACGACCTTCCATAATTACTCAAGAACAATCCAACATTCTGGAAAACAATAAGCCCTAGTGAAGAGAGTAACTGCATTGTGTTACACGATGATAACGCAATCACTTTTTCTGGGAGGGAGTGTTCAACGGTTCTCAATTCCTTTTGCACGTCCGTATTCACAAGTGAGGATAGCTGAAATGTACCCTTTGTACCTGATTTCAACTATGATTACATGGCACCAATAAACATCATGGTCGAGGGCATTGTTTCGCTAATAAACAACCTTAAAGTGTCTTCTTCTTGTGACATTGATGGAATAAATACCACTTCTATTTCAAGCGTCATCCTGTTTCATATATTCAGGCAGTCCTTAATGTCTAGTATGCTTCCCTCTGACTGAAGATGGCAAAAGTTGTACCGATTTACAAAAATGGAAGTAAAAACTCACGTGAAAATTACAAGCCCCATCTTGCTTACCTGCATTTGCTCAAACACGTCATTGCTTCGCATATTTATAATAATCTCTTCTTCTTTCTGGAGTTTTACATACCAAAACCAGTTCTTATTATGAGGCAGGTCGTAGTGGAGGGCTCCGGATTAATTTCAACCACGTAGGGTTCTTTAATGTGCACTACAACCCAAGGACACGGTCATTTTTGCATTTCACCTCCATCGAAACGCGGCCGCCGTGGCCGGGATTCGATCCCGCGACCTCATGCTCAGCAGCGCAACGCCTTAGCTAATTGAGCCACCGCGGCGGGTCTCTCGATTCATCTCGAATTTAAGTTTTTTTTTCTGCAATCAACACGGTTTCAGAAAAAGCTTTTCGTGCGAGACCCAGTTACTTAAGTTTGCAACAGATATCCACATTAAGATGACTCTACTTACAAACCGACTGCTTATTCCTTGATTTTTTCAAAGCGTGTCATCATGTTGCATGTTGCCGCCTCATATCGAAACTTTCTGCAATAAAATTGGACTCATGTGGATTATCATGGCCACGTAACTTTCTGTCTAATCAAGAGCAATTTACCTCTGTTAATTACTTCAATTCCCCTAAATCATAACGTTACTTCTGGTGTGCCGTAAGGAAGTGTCCTTGGGCCTCGATTGTTTTCAATCTATATAAATGACCTGTCTAACCACATATCGTCTTGAATACGAATATTCAAACTTGCTTAATCTACCATCCAATAACCAACAGTGATGATCATATAGCGCTCCAACAAGACGTAGATATAGTGAACCAGGGGTGTAATACATGGCTCATCACACTAAACGTGTCAAAGTGTAAAACAATGTCCTTCACCTGTGAATCTGTTAAGCCGCAGTTTATCTACCACATTAACAATAATATTATAACCCCAATTGCACATTATTAGAATCTGGACATGCACCTTACACCCTACCTAACGTGGTCTGAGCACATTACGTGCGTCTCTGCCAATGCATCCAAATCGTTGGTGTTTTTGTGCCGGAACTTGCACTGTGTTTCATCTGCCTTGCGTAAACTGGCTTATTTAACATTCGTGCGACCCCAGCTTGAGTATGCATCTCGCCACATCTCGCCACATTTGGTCACCACATCAGAAATACCTAATTGAAGCATTGGAAATAACTCAGAATAGGGCAAGTCGTTTCATAACTCATTATTACAGTTCCCAGTCTAACATAATGAAGTTCAAAGCCGAACTATCGTTGCAGTCGAGTACTCGCCGTGATATTGCATTGATTTCATTATTCCATAAATTCATTCACTCTGACGGAATATCCCTACCATGCTTCAAACACCCCGTCTCCACATCTCGTATATTGCACAATAATTTCAGCTATGCCCCTGTATATGGCATGATGCGAGTATTTTACTTTTTACCACTGCCTCGTGCTATCCTTCTCTGGAACCGCCTTCCGGATCGCACTGCGTTGCTCATATATTATGACGCCTTTTGCAGTAATTTGGCGAAACATTTTTCTTCACACTGAGTGTAGTTTTTTTTTTTTTCGGGTTGAGTTACTCTACTTTACTACATGGTTACTTATCAGTCCGATTACGTTTACGATTCCAATGCATTGATTGTCATGCGTTGTGCCTGTGTTACTTTTTTTCCTTCTTTTTCTCTTTCGTAATATTATGCAATGTATATAGTCCTATGTAACTTATAATGTGACAGCTTTTTTTTACTTCTAGCTGTTTTTCTGCAATGCTCATTTGTTTATTTCTTTTTCTTTTTTAAAATTTTTCTGGTTTTTGTGATATGCAAATTTCTTCCTTTCGTGCCAATTTTTTATTTCTTGTAGCATCGATATCTTTTTACCAATTGTGTTGTATTGAACCATGTGCCCCCTCACCCTATGCCTCTTCGTAGGCCTGTGGGGTCTCAAAATAAATAAATAAATTCAACACATAAGGCTCACAAATGTCGCTAGGTCTATTGTCTTCACAGACTCTTTAAGTGTAGTCGGAGCCCTAATTAGTCTATGAAAACACAAGAACTCCGTTTTTAATAAACTGCAGTTTGTTGTGCTCCGCATATATATGCAACCAATTGTCTTATGCTGGGTACCTGGCCACAAACGTATAAAAGGCAGTGTAGCTGCTTGCAAAAAGGCTGCATCAGTAAATTTTAGCGACACATATGGACATATCCGCATGCCTGGCACACACCTAAAGTCTTTTCTACGCCGTAAGCTGAGGAAGCATTGGCAAGGAGAGTGGGATACCCAAGTAGTGGATAAGCTACACATGATAAAAGCAAAACCAGGGAACTGGATAAGTAAGGAAACAGCATAATACACGGAAGTACTTGTTTGCCGATAAAGACTAAGACACACTTACGGTACTCACTCTTGCCTCTTGACTGGGGGTGATCCTCCTACCTGTAGTAAGTGCGGCAATGATCTCCCAATCCTCCATGTTCTTATTCAATGCCCTGCAATAGAAGCAGAGAGGAAAAAGTATTTCCCTTCTGCATATCACAAAAGCATACCTCTCCAGCTGGCATTTTTTCTTAGCAATGAACCGCTTTTTAATCTGAAGATAGTCTTAGAATTCTTTGCTGAAACTGACACCCTGAAAACCATTTGTCCAGGTAATTTTTAGCATGTGATTAACAGCCTTTGTACTCAAGGGCCTTCTTGAAGCTCTAGTGTCACTGTTACATTTTGTTGTATCATAAGTTTAATGAAACCCAATTGCTATAAGCCCACATCACTAATTAGTCAGTGTCATTATTGTAGTAGTTACATGTTTTGCGCCATTTACAGCGACAGCTTTTAGGCCCTTTTACAGCCATGTCACATGTACCATGAGGAATTTGTTGTCCACGCCATCCACAATTCATCGATAACATTACCATTTGTCATGGTCGTTTTTGGCCATGGCTGGCCCTTGCGCCATAATACACCACACATCATAATCATCAGCATGTGCACACACACACACATATATTGGAAGTTTAGATCTATCATAAGGCATCCTAGCCCAGTACTGAATGTGAACAACAAAAAATAAATAATTAAATAAGTTATGGGGTTTTACGTGCCGAAACCACCATCTGATTATGAGGCAGGCTGTAGTGAGGGACTCCGTAATAATTTGGACACCTGGGGTTCTTTAATGTGACCTAAATCTAAGTGCACTGGTGTTTTCGCATTTCGCCCCCTTTGAAATGCGGCTGCCGTGGCCAAGATTCGATCCCGCGACCTTGTGCTTAGCAGCCCACCACCATAGCCATTAAGCAACCACGGCGGGTAACAAAAAAAAGGGAAGAAAGTTGAAAGAAGATGCGTGCGCGAGGTTAAAAAACTTGCTGAAACGATCGATTTATCAATTCAAGTTAACGTACGAAACAAACCCCAAGCTATGAGATAGACCGCTATGAAATATAACCGGAGAGAAGCTGTAGAGTTTATATTTATGATTAAACATATTTCATAACTTTTAATAGTGATTTTTCCAATCAAATACTCATCCAATAGCATTTAGAAATTTTGAATAATAGCACACCTCTAGTAAATCGACGTAAAAGAGTGCAGACAAGTTCAATAAAACGTAAGCACGTATTCGCCAAAAGACTAATACTACTTTTTTCTTTTGTTTCTTTTTTTGCAAGCGCGTGAACATGTTTTGGGCCAATGGAAAATGTTTCTTCTCTCTTTCCTTTGCTTTCCTTTCCTGTCCAATAGGTTTCAAAATGACACGGCGTTGTATGAAATTGACCAGCAGTTCATGTGGGGCAAGGCCCTTTTGATGACTCCTGTCCTTGAACCGGTAAGAGCGGCAGGTTCAATATTTCCTTTTCTTCGCGTAATGGTTTGTGTACTTCGCACAAAGGAGGCGCACGGGAAATAAGTATTGACGTGGAAACATTGGGAAAGGTCACACTCTACAGCCAGGTCTGTCATAGAAAGAAGGTCATCTTATTCTGAAAATCTTGAAGTAAAAAAATAAATGTGTGTGGTACATGAGTCATGGAGTCGGTCTACTGTGGTTAGGAACGAGGCAGTTGACGAAGGCATGCCACAAAATGAAACAGCTTGCTTGGTTTGCTGGTGAATCGCAGTATAGTAGTACGTGGTTACGGTTAAAAAAGGAAAGAAACCAAAGGTGAAATTGTCTGTGTGTGTCCCAATGGGAACCCAGCAATCACCCCTTGTCAAAGCAATTTAGGCATATGGAGGAAAGACTAAACCCCCGGGGTGCCACAGAAAGCACACGTTACATGAAAGATTTTCACAGCGGATCAGGCAATGTTGAATCTTGAGCAAGATTTAGTAAGACTGTATACCCACCACTTACATTATTAAGAGTGTTCTACTACAACCTCGAACAGTGCGACCCGAAAACAAAGCAGGGTTCTTGTATTTTCATTGTTAAAGATAAAGAGCGAATGCGTGCGTGTTCTTATCATTGCTGTGAGACACTGGGACAGCTGTGTGTTATTTGAGCTGTGGAGTGATATTAAAAAGATGGCAACATCTCAAGGGGAGCATGCACTTCGCCTGCCATCAAAACTGATTTGAGGTGGTAAGGTCATTATTGGCTCCCTTGTCTCACATCTTAAATATGACAAAATATAGTAAACAATTGTTTTCATGGCATTGGGACATATGTATGGTTCTGTTCTTTGCATTTGGCTTGCAAATGGAGGGTAATGTTCACGTAAGGCTTTATCTTGCAGAGGCAAGCTCAGGTGAAATGATTGCCATCGTTAGAATGCCAGTGAATTCTTTATACACCCTACGAAAAGTGAATTACTTTGCCTGGAAGTGGATACGTTCATTGACGGAGGTGTACAAGGTCATACGCTAGTTTAGATTGTGCAGAACGTTTCGCAAATGTCTGTCAAAAGAGGCAGAGCAGGAAGAGTAACTCGCATTTTCCTATCTCCTAGAGAGTTTTGTCCGTGGAGGGCTACTTTCCTACGAGAAAGTGGTACGGCTGCCACACGGTAAGTAACTGATCCTCCATTCTTGAGATGGTATAAACACATAGAAATGTGCCTACTTAACGGTCACATTGAAGGTTACTGTTTACTGGCATTTGCTTCGATAATGATGAACAGCCTTGAAAAATTGGCACGATGACCTAGAGTATCACCTAAGATAACCGTCGCGAGCTTGCAGTTAAAAAAATAGTGAAAGTGTTTTGCTTCCCTAATGACCTTTTTGCAAGTTTCGCAGACTCCTCTGACTAAACCACGTCAAGCGAGTTTTGAGTGTTTCAATGGTATTTCAATGGCATGTGCTTTGATAGGCTGTGCTATCCACCTCCAATCCTAGGTAATTTGCGCATTTCTCTTAGTGAATGGTCGGATAAGAGAGCTTTGAAGCTGGGAATTGTCATTACCAGCGATGGATAAGAAACTTCGGCTGCTCGCACAGCTTTTTGGCCTAACACTGTATACTTAGCAAAACAGCGCTTATCAATGTATGGCTCCCAATTGCACGTTGTCGGATAACATGGAGGCAATCCGAGATTGATAGAAGAGGCTTTCGTTCAGTGGAGGAAATAAATTATGCTGGCGCTTCTGACGATGATCATGATGACAGAAATTTAAAGAAGTTTACACGCACTTCACTCACGATAAGTACAGCGTTCTTAACAGGGCTGCACTTAGTGAATAGCTGCTGTGTTTACACTACTCTTCCAAAAATAGTTCAGTTTTTATGAGCAACAACTTGTCCCTTCATTACTGATACTGCTTTCAAAATATTGTTACGGAGATTTGGGCAGAAATGACTTTATTTACAGGAGATGGATGATGGTGAGCGCGCAACCAGGCCTAGAAGCACTTCGTCCTCCTCTTCTTTCCAACTGCCTCTTGTATGCTCGTTACATTTCCCCACAAGCAGACGAAGCCCGTAGGGCGAGTTAGGAGGCATCAGTAGGGTAAAAACGTTTCAGGCGAGCAACATGAGTCACTTGCGTTCTACTTGATCGCCGGCCATTGCCCAGGAGGCGAGCTACCACATAACAAAGTTCACTCAAACGTTCCAGGACAACGTATGGGCCGGAATAGTGGGACAGGAACTTTTGACACAAGGCCCGCTTGCGTTGTGGTGTCCAAAGAAGCACCAAGTCGCCTTTGGCGAACGAAACAGGCCCGTGACGCTCGTCGTAACGGTCCTTTGAACGGTGTTGCGAGGCCAAAGTACGAAGGCGGGCTATTCGGCGGGCTTCTTCAGCGAGGCACACAGTATTTGACACAGAATCGTCGTCGTGCAGAATAAAGTTTAAGAAAGTATCGAGAGGGCTGCGCGGTAGCCTTGCATAGAGGAGATAAAATGGGCTGTAGTTCGTGGTTTCATGTTTCGCTGTGTTGTATGCGTAGGTTATGAAGGGCAGCACGTCGTCCCAGTTCTTATGGTTAGAGGACACATACATGGCAAGCATGTTGGTCAGTGTTCGGTTCGTCCTTTCAACGAGGCCATTGGTCTGTGGATGATACGGTGTGGAGTGACGGAACTCAGAAGTGCACAGACGAAGTAGCTCCTCAACGGCGTCCGCAGTGAACTGGCGACCACGGTCACTGATGATAACACGCGGCGGACCATGACGAAGAACGACGGAACGCAGCAGGAAAAGCGCCACACATGCAGCGGTGGAAGAGGGTATGGCTGCGGTTTCTGCGTACCGTGTGAGATGGTCCACGCAAATGATTATCCAACGGTTCTTATTGTTCGATAACGGGAATGGACCCATAAGGTCAATGCCTACTTGCTCGAAAGGTGTACTGGGCGGTGTCAATGGCTGCAGGGGACCTGGTACAGCGGTGGTTGGTCGCTTGTGACGTTGACACGTTTCACAACTAGCGACATAGTGTTTGGTTGTCTGGTACATGTTGGGCCAGTAAAATCGCTCTTGCGTGCGGTGTAGCGTTCGCACGAAACCAAAATGACCAGATGTCGCATCGTCATGCATGGCGCGTAAGACGTCGGCGCGGAGACTCTCGGGAACAACTAGAAGAAAACGTGCTCCATTCCCGGAGTAATTGTTCTTATACAGCAACTCATCACGAATGGTGAAGCGACCGCTGCCTTGAGCAGTACGAGCGGCGGCAAACAGCGGATCCAGGTTGAGATCATTGCGTTGCTCTCTCTGAAAGTCTGCCGCGTCGGGGAACGTACGAGTAATGGCAGCGAGATAGTCATCAAAATTCTCAGCTTCGCAGTCGGAAGTCGCAAGAGGAATGCGAGAAAGGCAGTCTGCGTCGGCATGACGACGTCCGCTCTTGTATGACACCACGAAGTCATATTCCTGTAGGCGCAGCGCCCAGCGCGCGAGTCGACCTGATGGATCACGCAAGCCAACCAGCCAGCATAAAGAGTGATGATCGGTGACTATCTTAAATGGTCTTCCGTAAAGATAACATCGAAATTTCTGCACGGCGAAAACAGCTGCCAGGCATTCCTGCTCCGTAACCGTATAATTGCGCTCGGACTTGCTCAGACAACGGCTGCCATATGCAACGACATGTTCGGCGTTGTTGTGACGTTGTACAAGTACCGCTCCTATTCCGATTCCACTAGCATCGGTGTGCACTTCAGTCGGGCAAGATGGGTCGAAGTGACGCAAGAGGGGTGCTGACGTTAGTATAAATTTCAGTTGCGAGAATGATGCGTCACACTCCGGTGTCCATGTGAAGGATACATCCTGTCGCAGAATAGATGTCAACGGGTGAACAATATCGGCAAATCGGGGTACAAAACGACGAAAATAGGAACATAGACCAATGAAGGAGCGAAGTTCTCGTGCTGTCTGTGGAGGTTTGAAAGAGCTGACTGCTTCAATCTTACGGGGATCGGGTCTGACGCCATCCTTGTCGACTAGATGTCCCAGAACCAATGTTTGGCGCTCGCCAAACCGACACTTTTTTGAGTTTAAAACTAGTCCAGCTTTCTCGATGCAACTCAGAACAAGACTCAGGCGGGCGTTATGTTCTTCCAACGTGCGGCCGAAGATTACAACATCATCCAAGTAACACATGCATATCTCCCACTTTAGGCCACGTAATATTGTATCCATGAATCTTTCAAAGGTGGCGGGAGCATTACAGAGGCCAAAAGGCATAACATTAAATTCGAATAAGCCATCTGGGGTCACGAATGCGGTCTTTTCCTTGTCTTTAGATTCCATAGGTATTTGCCAATACCCCGATCGTAGATCAAGCGTCGAAAAATAAGAAGCAGCGTGTAAGCAATTGATGACGTCGTCGATTCGCGGTAGTGGGTAGACATCCTTCTTCGTCACAGCGTTTAGACGTCTGTAATCTACGCAGAATCTCCAGGAACCATCTTTCTTCCGGACGAGGATTACTGGAGCTGCCCATGGGCTGGACGACTCTTGCACAACACCTTTTTTCATCATTTCCTTAACTTGTTCTGCGATAACCTTGCGCTCTGAGGATGACACGCGGTAGGGCTTCTGGCGAATGGGGTGTGCTGAGCCGGTATCTATTCTGTGGCGAGCTCGTGATGATGGTAAATCAAGTGGCTTATCTCCGTGGGTAAAATCAAATGCAGCAACATGTCGAGATAGGACTTGTACCAGTGCTTGACGCTCAGGTGTGCAGAGAGCCTTGCTGATCATACCGAGAATCAGCTCTTCAGAAGGGCGATAATCGCATGGAGAGTAAGCAGGAGCGGGCTCTGCTGTGAGTACTGCTATTGAGCTGCATGAAGCTTCATCGAAAAGGGCAATTTTCATGCCTCGAGGCAGAACTACTGGCGTGGCGGAACAATTCAGCGCCCACAACGTTGCGACTCCTCTCGTCAAGCACACGACAGAGCAAGGCACGAGTATACATTTTTTAGCACAGTTAATATTGATGGGCCTAATCACGAGGTCAACGCAAGGAGCGTCAACAGTAGTTGCACAAACACGAACGGGCGTTAGGCACCATGAGGGGGCAAGCACTGCATCAAGCACACTGAGTGTATTCCTTTCTTCGTCACACGAGCTTTGTTCCGAAAGCGCGGGTAAAAGCACCTCGTTCACATGGATTTCACCATTTCCACAGTCCACAGAAGCGCCGCAGTGTTGAAGGAAATCTATGCCGAGAATTACATCATGCGAACAGCGGGCAAGGACTAAAAACTCCGACACAAACACTTTCCCAGCCAACGTAACACTTACAGCGCAAACACCGAGGGGGTGGAGCCACTCTCCGCCCACTCCACGAAAGGTAACGGCATCGTCCCATGAAAACATAACTTTGTGGCCTAGGCGGTTCTTGAAAGCGAGGCTCATGACAGACACATTCGCACCAGTATCAACTAAAGCAGTGGTCGGCAATCCGTTAACTAGCACATTCACTTTGTTTTTGATCATCACAGCAGGCAGAGGTATTTCATCCAAAGACCGTCCGGCGACCTCACCTCCATCGGCCGCGGATGCTAGTTTCCCGGCGGGGGCGAAGATGCACGGCGCCGAGGGGACGGAGAACGACGAGGACGGTTAATTGGTGGTGTCAGGCTGCGGTCAGACGCTGGCGAATCGCTGCGTCTGATCTCGCGCGAGAAACGGTCCGTGGGAAGTGAACTGGTCCATGGGTCGTGCGAAGTACGGGTTCCAGGTGGCGAAAACATCGGCGGTGTCCTTCGTGACTGACGGTGTTGGCGACAGTAACGAGCTATGTGTCCCGTGGAACCGCAGCTGTAGCACACGGGAGGGTCACGGTTCACTGTATACTCTTCAAAACCAATGCTTGCTCTCTGTGGGCGGTAAGCGAGTTCGTTCTCTCTTGGGTAACTCGCCTCTGGTGTTCGCTGGGATCGGTTGTATCGGTCGTAATTGGGGTCCTGGTAGTAGGGTCGACGTTGCTCTGGTCGCGTCCCGGCATCATAAGTCACGGGGCCTTGGCGATAATACCGTGGCTCTGCCCATCGTGATCGAGCGTCAGAGGGAGCGCCGCTTTCGTAAACAAGTGGTGGCTGTCGAGGCGGGAGTCTGTATTCCGCTGGATACTCGGAGAAGGATGAAACGGTTGTCTCAACAGCTGGGGACGAGCATGGGTGATAAGTATCGCGGTGAGTCACTTGTGAGTGCAGGCTGAGCTCTTCTCGAACTATTTGACGGATCGTCGAAGCAAGATCGAGCGACTGGTCGTTATCTATGCTTGCAACGGTCGTAACGTTGGCTAATCTGCCAAACTTCGGCGTAACGCGCCTCGTCTTAAGCTGCTCAAACGTGCGGCAGTGCCGGATGACGTCGGCGACAGAGGCCAGGTTGTCTTTAGCAATCAGAAAGCTATAAACGTCCTCGGCGATTCCTTTTAGGATGTGCCCGACTTTGTCTTCCTCGGACATGCCAGAGTCCACTATCCTGCAGAGTTTTAGCACTTCCTCAATGTAGGTCATGCATGTTTCGCCCGGTACTTGCGCGCGTTGTGAAAGCGTCTGCTCTGCCCTTTTCTTTTTCGTCACGGAGTCACCGAAGCGCTCTTTGAATTGCGAAACAAATCTTTCCCATGTAGTGAGTGTCTCCTCGTTGTTGTCAAACCACACCAACGCGGTATCCGTAAGAAAGAACGCAACGTTGGAAAGCTGGGAAGTGCTATTCCACTTGTTGTAGGCGCTCACCCGTTTGTAATGGATGAGCCATTCATCGACGTCTTCGCCCAGTTTTCCGGCGAAGGGACGTGCATCTCGTAGTTGCTGGACAGAACTGGCAGAGGCTGGGACAGGCCGTTGCTCTTCCGCGTCGCGGGACATCTCCAACTCCGCTGGGTTCGGTGGAAGTCCAGCAAGGCGGCGGCTTCGACGAAGAACTTGCGGTATAACCTCCGTCTTCGGGTGTCGATTACCCAGCACCTTCCACCACAACTGTTACGGAGATTTGGGCAGAAATGACTTTATTTACAGGAGATGGATGATGGTGAGCGCGCAACCAGGCCTAGAAGCACTTCGTCCTCCTATTCTTTCCAACTGCCTCTTGTATGCTCGTTACAATATGTTTCTCCCTTGCGAACATGCTACGGTGCAGGCTCAGGAATTCTCCTACTACGGGAGTGGCCACTGGCTTCCTGTCTACTCAACACTGTTCGACCCAAACGCACCATGCAACTTGCACGTTCGCGGCGGCTTCATCATCCCCATGCAGGGCCACAGCAACACCACCAGCTAATACATGCACGCAGTATCTGACACTCATGAACAAAAATAATGTTGTACACCATTGCCTGCCGAATAATAAACAGCACTAGCAAGTATCCCCAAAGCACATGGTACATCCTTTGTCAAAAGTTGCGAAGCCACTCGGCTAGTGACCGGATCTGTCTTCACACCAGGTACTGCATAGCGCAGGTGTGAGTGCTTGGCATTGTCTCGCTGTCTTAGAGGCTTTGAAGTAGCAAAAATAGCTATGTTACAGATCACGGACTTGGCCCGATTGCAGGTCTGGTTAGACGTGTAGTTGCTTCGATGCTTTTGGACTGTACTTAAGCATGCGGCAACAGAGAAAACAAGGCATAGGAGGCAAGTGTGGCATGAGGCAGTGTTTTGCTGTGCCTCACTTGGTAGTAGTAGTAGTAGATAAACTTTATTGAAAGAATAATCAGAGTTTTTGTGGTTGCCGCTGCGTGACTGAAGTCGAAACAAAGTATCGAGTTGAGCACACTCGCTTTCTGAGCCATGATGATGATCGTCTGGTAGGCTCTTGCTACCTATGTCGATTATTATGGCATCTGGTGGTAGACGCACGCAGCTGCAGAGCGCTGCATATTTCGGTGCCAGGCTTTGAGGAAAAGAGTGTTCACAAGCAATGCTCCTGAAATGCTGGTCCTAGCGAGTTGAAGAAGGCAATTTGCGCATTCAACTTACGAGCATGATACACCTCAGTATAAGCTAGTTTCTTAAAAGCGAGAGAAAAATGCGCTTTCGTGTTTTGTCAAGGGTTGCCATGTGGTTAACGTGATGACAGTAATCACCAACTACAGTTAACTTTTTGCTCAAAACGGTAATCAGCCAATGCGTTTTCTCATAGGCCTGGGCCGATCGATTTCATATTATGTTTATGCATGCTTTAATTATTTCCTTATGTTAACGTTATCATTTTCTCAGATTGAATTTGCTAGCAGTGTTAGCTAAATTTTTGAGCCAGCGAAGGTACTGTGCCAACTGCCTCCATTTTGTTTGAACATTAAAGAAAGGCAGGAATAAAGAGCTGACATACGGTGAGTCACAGCCAAAGGAAACATCGTGAGGTAAGTTTCCAAGGAATGGCATATCGTTTATCATGCGTTGCAGAAGTGTAGTTTGCAGTTTCCTGTTACAACAAGGAAGCCTCATTACGGCCACTATAGTCACTGATACTCTGAAAACGTCGGGGGCTTCCCTTTCAATCCGTTCAATCTTCTATTATTCAGCTGGAGGAATCCCATGAAGCTCTTGGTAGCACTGAATGAGTCTGGCGAAGCCATTGGTGACCTTTACTGAGGATGACGGAAAGACCAGAGGTGAGGCGTTGTCATTCTGAAGGATTCAGCTGGTTGAAATCATGGTGTTGAGCAAGCGCATATGAGTTAAGTATCCGTGCTTGTTTTTCTATCTCCTGTACATGCACAACTCCTGGAGGAATACGTGTGCCTCAAGTTTCGTGCAGTGAATGTAAGTTTTAGTGTAGCGTTACAGTCAGTCACGGAAGTTTCCGTGACCTGGTCATGTTTCATGGCAAATGCAAATTTCTGCTCTGTTAAGGCATGCGCTTTCGCAGTGGATGATCACTATGTAGCTCACAAATCCTACTACAAACTGAAATTTTAATTCTAGGCTATGTGTGAAGACTTCGCTGGAATTTGAATTTTTTTCAAATTCTGTATCCCGTAAGCTCTTGTTGCTGACTGTACATTCTACGCGTGCTCGCTGACGTGAGCAAGCTTACATCTCTTGATGTCTCCCTGTCCTCGTCCTGTCCCTGAGCGCATGCTGTCAGCAATCGACGAAAGTGATGTGAAAAACTGACTGAATATCCAAGCAAGACAGACACTTGCAGGGAGATGGAGGCTTGAAGTGAATTACTGTGGTCCAACAAGAAATGTCCGAAACGTTGGCTCCAGTGACATGTCTTGTTCGACCACCGTTAATGATTGAATAACCGCGATGTCAAGGAAACAGTGCCTGTTTGTTCCGCTGAATTGGTTCAAGTGTTGATGTTCACTCACGCCACAATGCAGGATGCTTAGCAGCGTGTGTCGGTAGCCCTTGAGTAGAGAGGGAGACGCCAAGTGCAACCAAGTTTTCCTGGGGCTAAATTGGTTATAAATAAATAGTATACCAATGTTTACTCACATAATGAAGACACTTTTTTCCTTGAAAATTATGCGCAAAGTAGGGGATGCGTTCATTATGCGGGGTAAAATTCTGAGCAATTTTTTATTCTTCGGCCACCCCTAAAAAAAGTAGCAGTTTCACCCGACAGTCGAGCCATTGATTGCAATAGCAAATGCGCAGACAGCTACACGAAGTAATGATAATAGTTTTATCGGTCATGTAAACTTGCAAATATTCTCTAACTATGTGAATTGAGAAACATGGTGTCAGCGTGCACAGGCAAACATGAACACATCACAATTGATAACCACTGACTCCCACTGTCAAAACGGCATGAGGAAACTCAGAAGCAATAGCGAGCGAAGTGACCTTCGTACTGTGTATCGCTTCAACGCAAACTGAGTGGCGAGAACGGAGCATGCACAAAGGTATAAGCCGCTGTCGCACCTAGACTCAGCCCCCGATGCAGATCGCTTTGAAAATAGGGAGCGCACGGCTGTGCAATCCGCAGTTGCTGCGCCGCCCCCCTTCCTTCCTTCCCCAGGGCCATGTGGGCGATGGAAAACGGCGCGTTTCCTCCCAGCTTTCCTTCCTCGAACGTGGAAGATTGAGGCACGATCGTCGGTGCCGACGGCAAAACTGCGCCTGGAATGTCCATATAATTGCAATCGCAATAAAAATAGGAGACACACGGTATGATTCAGCGTCCAATACAATCTTACCCACTGGACACCATATCAGATGCCGAATCACACCGTGTGTCGCCTACTTCACCGCAGCAAGTTCAGGGTGCATTCATTATGTGAGGAAAAGAAAAAAAACACACTTCTTGATTGGAAAAGGGTGTGCGTTCATTACGCGAGTGCTTTTATTATGCGAGTAAATGCGCTAATACTGTAGTGTATGTGGCCGGTTTTATGCCGCCAATAGCTCGATCCAGTCGGGACTCCAAATCAACAGAACCGGCAAGACAGCATGTCTGTCTGCGCAAAGCCACCAACATGGCAAGCTCTCAAGTAGCATGCCGGTGTTGTCTTACATGCATTGGAGTATACTGCGTGATTGGGTTCTGTAGAGATTGCCCTGTGGCTCCTTCTTTCCGAGCACAAGACGCACTCGGCATACGTACACCCTATTGACGCAATCGTAACAAAGCTGCAGGACTGGCGGTTGTCTTGTAAAACACACTCATAATGCTTCGCCATGCTTAAATGCGTAATTTACTGCAAAGACTGTAATTAATCTACACACTTTGTACTTCGCCGGCTTCTTAACCATGACCTGCTTCTTATTATCACCAAATATATGCAAGGCAGGAAAGCCAGGTTCCGTAATTATTTGTGAAGCTCCTAATTAAGACATAAACATTAAATACACCTAACATGTAATTTCACGATGCATGAAGCTCGTGCTGGGCAGATCTTTCTAAAAAAATTGACTTATATTCAGTGAAGTTGAAGACCTTGTAATTGAGTCTCATTTATGACTACGGGGATAAGACAATGATTAGCAAGAAGGTGAACCGCTTGAAGTTCGTCCGATCATAGAGTACCAAACAGACTGAAAGCAACACGAGAACAAGGTGAGAGCGGGAACCAACATTTCGACGAGTGGACTTGTTTTTTTCAAGGCGACATATGCTCTCTTCGGCAGAGTATATATAGGGACGGTTCTTCTAAAGGGGAGAGGAGGTAAGGCGAGGGCCCGAGGTAACAAGTGAGAGTGTGGTAACAGCAAAGGTGTAGATTTGAAAGGAAGGATAATGCGCTACTGATCGTTGGTGGAGGAATTTGACGCTGCGCCGTGCGTTAGCCAGTTGACGTGTAATTGTAGGTTCCTCCTTTCGTGGAAGGGGGCTGGACAATGGGCAGGTTGGGGGAGTATCTACTCCTCTAGAGGTCAGTGAACTATCATGTTTCTGAAAGAGAGAATATAGGTAGTCGCAGAAAAATGGTGATCATGGAAAAAAAAACGGACATCGCCTGGACACAGCTAAAAGGCTTCCCAAAGCCGTCACTGAGCATTTCAACCAACGAGGTCATAATTTTGATGAACTTAAACTCTACATGCTGCAGTCAAATTTCCATTCTGCGCGAGACAGAAAATATAGAGAATCATACCTCATCCATAAGTGCGAGACATTGCAACCAATAGGCATGAACGTTTGAAAGGGGGCTTTAGAATTTATTCCCTAGGCTAAACTTCAAAGTATAGGCAACAGCGCTTAGTTACTATTACAGCGAAGCTGTTAAGGGCTCACTCTTCGATGGTCGCGTCCGGCAATTGAAAAAAACTCTCATTGGCCGTATGCTGTATGGGGAGTAAAAGCGCACGAGGGCGAGGGGCGCGCGCTTTCACGGGGAGTGAACACACATGGAGAGCAAACGCGACTTGCCAGGGGAAGGGGAGCGGTGGGCGAGGAGGGCATCGGGGCACCCTAGACTGCGTGTGCTGCCACTGTGGTGTTAGCGCGCAGCCCTGCCCGCGTCTCTTCTAACAGTAGAGAGTTTTAGATTAGGGGGACACAAGAGTTGGGGCCCCCTAGCGCTTGGGGGCCCCTAAGCTTGCGTCCCCCAATCTAAACATCTCTAGTCGACAACGGCATTTAGCCATTCTGTCATGTAGCCAGCGTTTTGACAGCAGTTGTGTGCGGTCACACAAACAACGTGCAGAACTGTTGTCGATGGTGGCAGCGTTTTGCTCGCATTCACACGGAACGCGCGCGGCATTGGTGATGTGTTTATGAAGAACGTGCCAACCTTTCCCGTACACCCTATGGTGGTGTACCGTAGCGACCATAAGGCCATGGTCTCTGTGGCCAATAAATAAATGAAAACCACCGAATCGTATGTATTTCTCATTCTTTAATAGTTCAAATAACAAATTACACCATCACATCTTAATAGTCATGATTGGAAATACATATTTCCCACCATAGTACAGCTTCGCTGGTTTTCCATCTGCACCCCAGTGGAAGGGCTGACAATTTTTTTTTATTGAGTTGCTAAGTTTCTTTTCTTTTATAAAAAAATTTGTTATTGGGTTGACAGTAGAGATGGGTAAAACGGCTCACTTCAGTGAGCGGCTCGGAACGGCTGCCGCTGCACCATCAATGGCCCAATCGACGACCGCGAACTTGCGCGCCACCGGCAACGAAAACATCAGCTGCAGCAGAGAGACGAAGGGCTCGGCTGTGCTCGCATCGCAGCCGACGGCACCGCTAATATCAGCGTATTTTTCTTCTTTGTGTACAAGTATTGCGAAGAGCGATAACAACGATAAGAAAATATGGCAGCTTGTGAGCTTCGGTATTTTATTTCAAAGCGCCGTCCGTTTTAGCTTTGAAGGGAACCGGAAAAGGCCTAGCGACGATATCGGCGCCGTCGAGCGATCAGCGGCGGTGAATCTGCCCCACAAATGAGTCCCGGTCTCATCCTCTCTACGTACGGCAAGGACATCTCGCCGTTCGCGAGCAGGAACCGCTGTTGAATGGCGGCCTGCGAATGGCAAACGGCGTGCGATGAGTTGCCGTGCCGGTAACGTGGACTCAGCGCTTCTCGGCTACCCGCTGTTGCTGCGGTGCCAGCCCGTGTTATGCGAAGCGTACTGCTATAGACCCTGTGTTGCGCGCACGTCTGGAAAGGCCAACACTGTCGCACTCTGTTCGCACAGCTAATCAGACTGCTAAGCACGACTGCATTGGAACGCGAGTGATTTGGCACTTGCGTTGCGGGCTGTAATTACCGATTTGCAAGGGCGCACAAACGAGCAACACGATGAGGAAGAGCAGAAAGCGCGCGTACCTGCTAGCAGACTAACCGGACGTCGTAGGTTCTTGTTCAATAAATGGATATCATTTCCGCAGTTGACATCACCAGATTCCCCCTGCTGACATTGTGATGACTGCTGGGGATACCGGAAAGGCGAGTGGAGAAGAACATCTTTTTTTTTTTTTTGTGGCGCTGCCGCGGCGCGTAGCATGCAGCGTTTGGCATCGTTGATCGTGACGGCATTCTGAACTCGATGCGCGTTTACTTGAAATATTAAAAAAATATCTGAGGTGGTTTAGGGGCCCTTTAAAGACACGGAAGACCATCTTCGAAGTGTTATTTGACCAGCGCACGATGTGCGATCGGTGAGAGTCGTGCGACATCGTTCGAACAGCAGCAGGCAACTAACGGTACCATACTTTGCCAATTAAGACTTCTTTACTTCTCCCCTCGGTGGCATCGGGTGCCACACCATAAGACGCACAAAAAACCAAGGGGACTGCTGCGCACACCACACACTGCGAGCAAGTACCAGTAGTGCAAGTCGGCCCACACCGGCCACCATTCGTCGGTCAGAAATCGAAAAACATCGAAACCCAGCAGAAGACCCAGCTCTGACGGAACGGTTCGGCACGGCTCATTCAAGGAGAGAGAACCGGCTTCCTCACTCCGAAAGAACCGCCGCTCACTTACTGAACCACGGCTCCCTCAGTCTTCAAAAGAGAGGCCCGGCCCGCTCCTGAGCGCTCAGGAGCGAGCCGGTTCTTTTGAAGAGCAAGGGAGCCGAGGCAAAAAGAGCGGCTGGCTCCTGAGCGCTCAGGGGCGAGCCAGATCTTTTGAGCCGCTCTTTTGAAGAGCGAGGGAGCCATGATTCAGTAAGTGAGCGGCGGTTCTTTCGTTCTTCAGCCGAAGGCGAGGGGGTGAAGGCGACTCTTGCGAGGAAGGGCGGGAGGGCAGTTGCTTTCTCGTACCACTAATAGATGGCGCGGAAATCGCACCCAGCAGAAGACCCGGCTCTGACGGAACACATCGACACGGCTCTTTGAACGCGAGAGAACCGGCTCCCTTTCTCCAAAAGAACCGCCGCTCATTTTTACTGAATGACCGCTCACTCGTTTAAAAAGAGCCACTCACAAGATCCGGCTCGCTCCTGATCGACCCATCTCTAGTTGACAATAATATTCCAACCTTCATTTCATTCATTCCTTTCGTTCTCTTATTTATATATTTATTCTTTTCCTCTTTTTTTCCATGAGCACCTTCGCTTAGTCATCCCTCTTAATTCACTTACTCATTTGCTTAATTTGCTTACTCATTCTCTTAGTTTATTTAGTCTAATTTGCTTAGTCATTAATCTTATTTCTACTGCCTTTACCTCGCCTTGTCATCCGCCTAATTTGCTTAGTCATCCCTCTTTATTCACTTAGTCATCCACTTAATTCGATTTATCATCCATCTTGCTTGCTTATGGGGTATGAGCCATTGATGATGATAGTTTTTGTACCTTTCATGCCGTCAACATGGTTTCACTCATGGACTTGAAAGGTTGACCAAACGATGAGACATATCAGCTTTCGCCTTAATAATTCAACAGTGCTAGAAGAAGGTACAGTGTCCGTGTGTGCAAAGCAGTGATGATACATGCTTAGAAACATTTTCTGGACCCGCTCTATAATGTCACTGTTGAATCTAGAAATTCCATCCCAGACGACCGACGCATATTTGACTTGAGGAAGACAGATTGTCGTGTACAACTTGCGGGGAATGGTGAAAGAGAATGAATTCTCTTGATAGTCTGCAAACAGAGCCAAGAGGGTGTATACCCAGCATTGCAACGTGTTTAGTGTGAGCTGAAAGTGTAAGGTTGTATCAAACAGTACACCCGAGAGCATTGATCTCACAGACCTTACACAATGGTACAGAATCTACAGAATAAGAAAAAGAAATGCTTGCTGTTTTGCGTTTGAAAGTCATGACTCTGGTCTTAGCAACATTCTAGGTGAGGTCATTATCTTTGCACCATTTAGAAAAATAAAACAGGTCAGACTGCAAGATGCAACAGTCATCAACAGTATGAATTTCCTTAGAAATCTAGATTTAAACAGCATATAGAAGGAATAAAGAATTCTGAATAGTGGAACGAATGTCGTTAATAAAATTTTTAATAAAGGAGTGGTCCTAATACCGATACTTGAGGCAAGCCACTAGTTGCCATGTAAAAATATGACATTTGACCATTGATGTTAACATAACATGATTTATCAAGAAGATAACTGCTCAAGAGATTGACAATTGGTGAGTCAACACAACAGTGCGTAAGCTTAATCGAAGCAGTGAGTGGCTGACTACATCAAAAGCTTAGCTGTAGTCACAGTAAATGGTCTCAGCTTGCCCCCTTTGAAGCACCGGCGCAAGGATCTGTGTCATGATACTGGCGAGATTTTTGATATTGGAGTGGCCAGTGAGAAATCAATGCATATTCGGAATTGATGAGTTCTTCACAGTAAAAGACGATATGTTCTGTCGAGCGAGCTAAAAAATCCTAGATGTGGTTCAGAGAAGAGAAATCGGGCAATAATTCGAGACATTGATTTTACAGCCCGACTTCAATACAGGAAAAACACGAGCAGTTTTCCAAATGTGAGGGCAATGAGAAGTATTCAAAGAGTTATTAAATATAGATGTCAATATTGTGCAATTATACTGCCGTAAGCTTTTAAAATTGTGGAGGGGATGCCGTCAGGGCTGCAGTATAGGGAAGGCTTCAAGCGCATAAGCCATTTGCTGATGAGCTTTTCATCAAACAAAACAGCACTAGATGTAGGAACCGTCGTGTGCTGCTGAGACCAGCGTTGAAACCTGAAGTTTTATATGAGGATGAGAAATGAGGCAGCAAAACCATCTGCGACAGCTTGACTTCTAGTCTTCTAGAGTCAAGCAGGCAAAAACACTCTCCACGATTACTAGAGCTCTTGCGGAAATACTTCCGAAATTCTGCCGGCCGGTTGGAGGTGCTCTTTTCCAAGAATGCAATATATGAGTCATGATCCCGCTTATAGAGGCATTTGCAGAGAGTAAAAAAAAAAGAAGAAAAAGAAAAATGAAATTCTTTTCTCTACCCATTAGGCACAGGACTTCTGAATTTATGGTACGCGCAATCTTTATACTTCAGGGCAGTTATTTTATTTCATTTTATTTATTTTCTCTCAGGGCCGAGGCATTACAGAGAGGAGTGGGTGGTGTCAAAACAAAAAAAAATAATAATGCACATTTTAGCAGCGTAGTAGGGTTACAACAAGTTCGCAAACCATAGAGTGGGGACATTGGGCGTTTAGCGCTGTACTGGGAAATGTATTTACACATACTGCTCAAAACAAGCTTTGTAAGCTGATCTACTTGGTCATCAACAATGGTTTTATCCGTGACAAGTGATCAATCGGGGGTGGACAACAAATCATATAACCAACATTATCACCACGCTTGAAAGCAAAGTGAGAGGATTAATTTATGTCACTGGAGAAGCTCTGCCTCAGGGCTGTCGCAGAGGCAGTTATCTTTAGTGACGGCTGAAACTTGTCAGGACGCACAAGGGAAATGGCTGAACGGGAGACATCTATAATAGAGCATTCGAGAGGCAAAGGTTTAAGATGTTGCCACACGAATTGGCTATCAAGTTGTGCTGCTGAAGGGAACAGAAGGACAGAAAGTTAAACAGCAGGCTGCATTTGTTCTCTGTGTAGTAACTGTAATGTGAATATCTAAGCAAGTTCCAATCAATTCCAGGTGTTATACAATCACCAAGAAGGATTACTCTGTGAGTGCTATGGGAAGATAGTACACTTTCAATAAAAGAGATGACCTCATCAAACAAGACGGCGAAATATTAGGCGGTACATAGAAAGATTCAATTAAGAATTTTTCACAGCGCGCTAAGCTGACTTGTAGCCAAACCGACTCCTGTGCACTTTCCATGTCGTTGCACCGAACACATCTTAGTCAACTGTCAACAGCAATCAGTATGCAAAGGCATCAGCAGTGTTTGAGACATCGCCGTTTGCATAAAGACATTATAATAATAATAATATAATACCAGCCCACTAAAAATCATCGGAGAATGATTGTAAAAGTTGCAATAGCTTCCCGGTAGATCTTCTGACATATGCTGATGGGCACACTTGAATTGGTTAGTTAGATCAATAATTTGAGGTGTTTGGGTACTGTGACGTTGCACTCACTCCAGGAGCGGTCCACTTTATAAAGCACATTAAAAGCCTTTCGAGGGTGCATAGCGTGCCAGGATCAACCCACCAAGTCACCACATTTGATTACACAGCCTCTGAGATCGGCCCAGTTTGCTCGGGCCAGACAATTCCGTCCATGTAAAGTGTTGTGATGAGCCAAATAAAACTTAGTTTTATTATCCGGTGCTCTTCCCTTTTCTCGCAGGTCATGGACTTGAAGCAGATGGCCCCACAGGAAAAACACCGTCATCTGATGGTTTATGTCCTGACAACGGCCCAAAAGGCACCTCAGCTTCGGCGTGGCTGACCGAACTGGCAGTGACCATTCCCGTTTATGAGATAGTGAGAAGTGGCCTGTGATGCCGTCCCCGAAGAGGATGACGACGACTTGATGCGCAGTGTGCTGCAAGATGTGTGTGGCGTACTGAATATGGGGGCTGCAACTGAAAAGAAGAAAGTGTGCTCTGCAGTTGTTCTAAGTCAAACTTGCCATGCTTCCGTTGCTGTATGCAACTGTCCGAGTGTACACGTACATACGGTGTCCCGCCGCACAACTTCATGAGACAGTGGTGTCATATCCACTTAATAAGGAGTTGTGGCTGGACCAAACTACAATCTCCCGGCACAATTTCCAGCCACAAGCGCTTACTTACCCTCGCGTCAGCTTTACGCTGGCGCTAAATAGAAAAGCCGCTATTGTCCCGCAAGACTGAATACATGTTCCCTTCCGTAACTTATATTCAGCCTGCCTGGTTTCTTTATTATTATTATTGAGCCAGGAATCGAGATGCTCTTATATTAAGATAAAAAGCCGTATTTGTGAACTATTTTCCACGAAAATATGAATTTAAAACTGAAGATGCATATTGCGGTTGTCTAGGTCATGGGCATAGGCCATTGACATAAGTGAATTAACTTGCAAAGGTTGCTTCCTCTGCTTTCAGCAGAGACAACCGACTGTGGTGTATCGATAAATTCTTATTTATGGCACTTTAATGCTGGCATTGTGCATACACCTTTCAGCTTTAGAAGACGCCTTAAGACGGTTGCAAACACTTACGCTGTTTGGAAGCTGTGCCACCGGTTCTGTTTATTATCGACTCCAAGCGGAAGAGAGCGGAAGGCTATAGAAGTGATAGCAAGCAAGTTCTGCGCTTGCTATCTCCCGGTCCACGCTATTGCACTGCAATGCAGGAAAGTCGAAAATATTTCGCTGTAATTCACCGAGAGAGAGACAGCCCTCTTGACGGTATATGTAGTATTTCCCCAACGCCAGGACATAGGCGCTCGGGCCACGCCGAAAAGAAATACAAGAATGTTGAATGCAATACCTTCTTTGTCTGACGTATCGGTACACATCTTACAGTGCGTATACCGACTCCCTGCATTAGGCGCAGGGACGAGATTGTATGGTAATTTTAGGGGTAAGGAAACATTACAATCTGCTGTATGAGATAATATCCAATGATTAGTCAGGTGTACGGTGAGCTTTGTGCCATATAACGTGTAGCGACCTCAGGCTTGTAATACAGCTCAATTATTGGAGAAACAGAGAGCGTCACCACGGCTTGGTGTGATGCTTTTTTCTGGTGAATAACTCGCACAAGCTTATAAAAGAGGGAGGAGATTAGACCTCAGTGCGAGAATCTCATGCACCTTTATTTCGTCTCCAAGTTCACAAGCAACAAAGGGATTTCACAAAGCTAAAAAATTATTGATGACGAGTCGCCACCATCGTCATTTTAACACGTTGAGCGTGCAAACTGAGACTTTGTATGAAAGTGCTCATATATTTTTGTTTTTGTAAGACCGTTTAGGTGCAGCATCGATTGTCCTGCATACGGACCTTTGTCGACAATATCAAATTACTTTAGAATGTGCGAAGTGAAATCACCAATAGTTCTATATAGGGAATTCCGGGTAACGGTAACTAAGCTGTTCAAAAAAAGAAAAAGATAAAAATAACATAGTGCCACATACGATTTTATGACCTACAGTGTTCGGCCTATGATGATGAAACACCGTAAATGTTATATACGGTATACAACATAGCCTTCGTGTGACATTTAGCACTGCCATATAAATAACTACGGATATGTTATGGGCATTATTGTTATCTTGTTCAATACACATATTGTGGACACGTGAACAGTGCTACCGGCATGGCTCTTAATCACTTCCCCTTGGTGATGCAGGCCTTCATCGCTGTGCTTTTCGTCTGGCTGCCAACTGATTACCACGCTACGCCACTATCTTCACAACCGTCATCCGTGCAAATTCTGATCCCCGACATCGTCAAGAGCGTTCCTTTCCTGGATGCACCCTCACCTGGCGAACTCATTCACCCGAGTTTAGCCAGATTGTCAACTTCTGCAGTACAAGCCGATGACAAATACGCCACCTGCTCCGGTCAACTTCAGTGGTACCGTCACTGAACAGTGCTACCGGCATGGCTCTTAATCGATTCCCCTTGGTGATGCAGGTTGGTGCATAACTATCGTTATATGTTAAGCGATCTAATTCCCTGTGTCTGCTACTGTTCTCATGCCTACGGGTGTTGCGCGAGACGTTATGTGAATGCTTCTGTGTGACTTTTCTACTATTATGTTCCGGTGACATTGAGACTAACCCTCACACTCGTTCTGAATCCCTTCTAGAAATCAATTCCCTTCCTAATGAACCCCCTGAACAAATGAAGGTTCTCTTTGACTTTGTTAAAGATGTGCATAATCGCTCACTTCAAGGTAGCAGGTTCCAAGCTGAATTTGCTGCAGATATTGAAGCGGTTAAGAACGGACAGAAAAGCTTGGATACTAAGATTAGTGGAATTAGCAAAAGACGAAGCGCTTGAACAAAGTACAAAAACACTAGACCGGTACGAGGAACAACTCGTAACAATGTAAAAGTCACATAAAGAGCTCACCACTAGAAATGAACTGTTCGAATCTTGACTGAATGAATAAGAAAGTCAGTCACGTCGTGACAATTTAATCATTTATGGTCTACCGGACACCAAGGAAACTTGGCAACAAAGTGAACAGAAAATAGTAGCAACTTTTACCTCGGTTTTCAAAGCTTTTCTTCCGACCTAATCGAGCGAGCACTTCGACTTGGTCCCTTTGCACCGAATAAATGTCAGCCAATAATTATAAAGTTCAGTTGCTTTAAAACCAAAGAGTGGCTTCTTTCGATGCGGAACCTGTTTAAACAAAAAGGCATGACTATAAGCGAAGACTTTTTGCCTGCTACACGCATCGCTAGAAAGAGGCTTTTCGATTTTGGTAAAAGCCAGGCTTCTTCTTCTGAACCTCTCAAGCTCCATCATGATAAGCTGTATCTAAATGGAAAGTGCTATTGCTTTAACGCTACTACTACCTCCGTTCACGAATTCGTGGCGCAGCGCGACAACACAATCAACACTGGCAATCATTCACCACATTCGACACATGTATCATCGTAGGAAAACACAAGGGGTAGTGGCTGTCTACCGTCATCATGTCCTCCAACATCAGTCCTGTTTACCAACGTTCGCTGCATTCTTAATAAATACGACCCCTTGTCATCTGCAATAGACTCGTGCGACGCGTAAATCGTTGCCTTAACTGAAACATGGTTGCCAGCTCATGTCAGTGATGAACCTTTTGACTGTGCGCAGAGCTACACTATATCGTTGCGATCGCGCTGCACACAGAGGAAGCAGTGTTCTCCTGGCAATATCAAATAACATAGCTTCATCTGCCATCAGCGTCATTGGGGTCCTGCAAACAGTCTGGGCTTCCATTACCCTTGTTCATCAAACCATAATAATAGGTGTGTTCTACCGCCCACCCTTTACGTCATCTTTATTTGCAAATGAATTCCATGACAGTATTTGTCATGTACACAAGTGATTTCCTTCATCGCGCATAGTAGTCCTCGGCGACTTCAACTTTCCAAACATTGCGAATGCTGACCAACCCTCACTATCGCCTTTTTCCCAACAAGCTAATGAATTTTTAGACGCTGTGGGAATTATGAAGGTTCATATTTCCCCACGTCCTTACGCGCGCCACGGAAGTGAGGAGAGCAGACGCCTTTTTCCCTCTTCCCGTTCGGGGAGCCAAACGGCTTTTCGTGCGGTGGCGCGATCCTCTTGGAAACCGGTTGCAAACGCAGCGGTGACGTGTACGCGGAGCCCCGCGCTCATTGGACCGAGCCCAGAACGAGGCGGGGCGGTCGCGACCGGCGCACGCCGGAGAAAGAGGAGACGACTGCGAGCCGCGACGAAGGACGGAGCTCCGGTAACCATTTTGTTCTCTTTCTTTGTCGTGCCCTACCTCGTTCGACCATTATCGACCACGACAAACGTCGAGGTCGACTCTACAGCCTGCTTCCACGCGAATTCCCATGGAGCAATAAACCATTTTTATACTTGTTACACTATCGTGTGTTGTCGTGTTTCTGCCTGTCTTTGTACCGCCGAACCCCGGTAGTACAAGGCAAGCACACGGGAGTTGGCCGTCAAGCCTAAGCCTTACGACAAAGGCGGCTTGAAGAACCCGGAGACTACAACTGGCGCCCAACGTGATTTCTCGTTTGCAGACGCAATCAAGCAGCCGGCTCCCGCGACACGATGACGAGCCCGCAGTACGAACTTAGCGATCCCATGGAGTTGGCCAATATTTGCAGTCGGGCCAGGGAAAACTCGGGCCTCGTTGCATCGGCCGCGTCACCCACAAATGTGGGCCGTGCAAACACGTACTGCACTACCGCACCCGCTACAAACGTAGGAGTGCCCGACCCCGCGCACCTCACCAACACGCCGGCATTCTTCGGCGGGTTACCGAACCTGTTCTCTTCAATCGGGGAAATCTTGGTTCCCTCCGTGCGTGCCGTCAACACAGCGGATTACGGCGGCGGTTCCCGGAGCCCCTTTTCGAATGGCGAAGAACCTCCGTCCGCCACACGCGTCCTCAGAACGTCGGAAAATTTCGGTGTACACTACCCAGGGCCCGACTCAGACGAGGTCGTGCCCGTAGCAAATGCACCCGCCGCCGGCGCAGCCGCCCCGGGCACTTTGAGCGCGCACTCGGTCTGGCCAAACGGCGCAACTCCGTCGGCTCTCCGGCACGCAGCGAGATCGCCACGTGTCACGGAGCCCGATAGTGACCAGTGCCCAGTAAACACGGGGGCCTCCGCAATCGGGCCGGACAGTGTTGCCGGTTCCAATAGCGGAGGAATGCCTGCAGACGCGGCAAACCCCGTGCACACGCTGGTGAGCGCTTTGCAACAGGTGTTGCAAACCGCGATTTCACCCGGGCCTCGGATCGGAGTACCGATACCGGCGTACAGTGGTTACGGCGATCAGATGAGCACTAATTTTTTTTTACTGGCGTTGCGACAGTACGAGCAAGCGACTGGCATGCGCGAGAGTGCGGTGTTGGAGAAAGTTCTCCCGGTTGCTCTAGTCGGCCAGGCCGCCCGGTGGTACCGTTTGGTTGGCCACACGGCGAGCAGCATGGACGAGTTTCGTAGGCTATTTAGAGACGAATTCCTTCCGTACGACTACTGACTGCAGATGCGAAGGAAGTTGGAGCTGCGCACGCAAGCTCCGGACGAATCGCTGGTGGAGTATGTCCGAGCGATGCAGGAGCTTTTCGAGTACGCGGATCCGAGTGCTTCGAACACGGAGCGAGTGGAACGAGTAATTCGACAAAGTCATCCTACCTTTGCACTTTACCTGCGCGGTTCACGTTGCAGAGACCTGAACGAGCTGGCCGCAGAATCACGCCGGGTGCAAGCCGAAATCTCGGCAGTCCGCGCGTATCGACCACCGCCGCCTCCATCGGAGTCCTTGGAACCAAGCTGCGCTTGGCACGGCACCGGGCGCACGAGCAGCGAACACGCTGCGATGCCGGGTCGGTCCTCGGGTGCACCCGGGCCGTTCGAAATCTCGGACCGCGCCCTCGATCCCTACTCATACGGGTGGAGGACCGCGCAAGCAAGACAGTCAGGAGGCTTGTCCGGCGCGCAACATCACGTCCGATCAGACGATCGCAGACCAGTGACGCAGCTAGGCGGACCCGATAGAAACGCGATCACGTACGGTCGACCTCACCCTGACGATTGGGGATCAGCGGAGCAGCCCCGCTTCGCTCAAGCCACGGCGAGGAACACCGTGCGCTGTTTCAACTGTGCCCAGACGGGACACATCGCGCGTGAGTGCTCTAACCAGCAGGGAAACGAGGCGGGCCGCCGGTAACACTGCCGGCGGCCACGGCAACAGCCTGCGAGGCAAACACCATCGCGGCATCTTCAGTCTTTCGAGTCGGAGCGTCGAACAACGTGAATGCCCCTTTCATAGATCTCGCAATCGCGGGGACTACCTTCAAAGCACTACTCGATACCGGTGCAAGTGCATCGATGATCGGAGACGAGGTCGCCTCCCACCTCGAACGGAGAGGGGTCAAGTTACGGCAGCGAAAACTACCTCTTCAATTGGCGTGCGGAGAGGCCTGCTCGAACGGCGATGTGCGACTCGTCGTGCGCTGGAATCAGCGGCGGCAGAGGCAGCGATTCATTCATCTGACGGGCCTCACGGTCCCAGTAATCCTCGGCCGAGATTTCTTGGCGAAGAGTGGCATTGTGATCGACTTCGGCAACGGTGGTTACCGCGAACACTCGGCGCCGCTCGCGCATTTCGCCGCACCGGCATTCGCCGAAGTGGAAAGGAGGAATCTTTTCGAAGAGAGCAACGCGTCCCGCGCGCTGCCGAAACCACTAGCGGCGGCCTGTCAACACGGATTTTCGCCGAGACCGGATCGGAAAAGGTGCGATCTCCTGGCGGACGTCGGTGAGCTGACAGAGCACGAGCGAGACCGCGTCTTATCGTTGTTAAACGACTTCGATGAGATGTTTACAGACCGCCCAGGATGCACGAAGTTGGTACAACACCGCATCGAGACGGGCGACGTGCAGCCTTGGAAATCCAACCCTAGACCGGTCAGTCCTGCCAAACAGGAGGCAATTGACGCGGCGCTACAGGAGCTGCTCGAGGCTGGTATCGTCCGGCGGTCCACGAGCCCCTGGGGTTTCCCAGTCGTGCTCGTCCCCAAAAAGGATGGGAGTTCCCGTCTCTGTGTGGACTACCGGCGGCTGAATACAGTCACGAAGAAGGATGCGTATCCCTTCCCAAGGGTGGACGAGATAGTTTCCAACCTCGGCGGAGCGAAGTACTTCTCTACGTTGGATGCTAGCAAAGGTTATCTTCAAGTAGAGATGCGGCCAGGCGACGAGTGCAAAACGGCATTTACTTGCCACAGGGGCCTCTACGAATTCGTGCGGATGCCCTTCGGTCTCTCCGGAAGTCCGAGCACGTTTCAACGGCTGATAGACCGCGTACTTGGGGACGCCAAATGGCATCACGTGCTCGCCTATCTCGACGATATCGTCGTGTACTCGCACACCTTTGAAGAGCACTTGGATCATCTCCGAGACGTCCTGGGAAAACTCCGGACAGCCGGCCTCACACTCAACCCAGCCAAGGCGCAAATCTGCAGAGCCGAAGTGAGCTTGCTCGGTTACCGGGTGGAACGAGGGCAGGTGTCCCCGGACCCGGAGAAACTTCCAGCAATCGTCGAGTTTCCAGAACCGCAAGATGTGAGTGGTGTACGCCGCTTTCTTGGGATGGTAGGCTACTACCGACAGTTCATTCCCAACTGCGTACGCATGCAAGCCCCGTTAACAAAACTGTTGAAGAAGAGCATGGCTTGGGAATGGGGGCAGGAGCAACGGCAAAGCTTCCGCCATCTCGCTCAGGCCATCGCAGACACAGCCTCACTGAAACTACCGGACCTAAACAGGCATTTCGTGATCCAGACAGATGCCTGCGATTTCGGAATTGGTGCAGTGCTCCTTCAGGCAGAAGGGACTGAGCTACGCCCGGTGGCATTCGCAAGCCGCGCGATGACGCCGGCAGAGCGCAACTATTCAGTGACGGAGAAGGAATGTTTGGCAGTGATCTATGCACTCCGAAAATTCGAGATGTACGTAGAAGGAACAAGGTTCACAGTCGAGACCGATCACATGGCCTTGACTTGGCTGACCCGCCTCCGTGAGCCAAGCAGGAGGCTTGCGCGTTGGGCCCTGACCTTACAGCGCTTCGAGTTCGAGATCCGCTGTCGCAAAGGAACCACAAACGTGGTCGCCGATGCGCTGTCACGGGCGCCGGTGACGGACACCCTACCAGCCGGTCACGAGGAGGAGGAGGGGGCAGCCGAGCCGCTCTCATCGCGGGGAAGCCGGGGAGAAGGGAAAACCCCACCGGCACAAAACCAAGAGCACGTGCATCTCGTTAGAGTGAGACCGCCCCTCGAGATTGCATTCAGCAGAGATCAGCTCATCAGGGCTCAAAAGGATGACACTCACTGTCAAAACCTGGTCGCCAGCCTCAGGGAAGAGACGGACCCAGAGAGAGGAGTCGGAGAGCGCACGGAAACCGCCGGTACGACGGTGGGTGCGGACTCTAGGGCAGCTGAGACTGAGCTGGAGAGCTATCTGCTTGATGCAGACGGAGTTTTGCTGAAATACGTGCCAGGCAAAGACTCAGATGAGAGATTCAAAGCCGTCATCCCGCGCCAGCTCAGACGAGCGGCATTGCAGCATTACCACGACATAGATGGCCACGGGAGTGCACCAAAGACATGGAAGAAACTATGTTGATTCGCAACCTGGCCTGGCATGAAGCGTGATGTATGTAAATACGTGCAAACCTGCCATGTCTGCCAAGCAAGAAAGCCGAGAGGCGGGAAGCCGCCCGGCATGCTGCAACCGATTGTGAGCACAAAGCCATGGGAACTTGTAGCGTGCGATTTGATCGGGCCGCTGCCGCGCAGTAAGAGAGGGCACAAATTTGTGCTAGTCATCACTTGCCACTTCAGTGGAATCGCTGAACTCTACCCGCTACGAGCAGCGACAACGAAGGAGGTCCTGAAAAAACTATCGGAGACCTTCTGCCGTTATGGGTTCCCAGAGTGGCTGATCACCGATAACGCGTCGTATTTCACGTCGAAAATCTTCGGAGATACATGCGCAGCGATGGGTGTCCGGCAGGTGAAGACAACGTCCTACCATCCTCAGTCGAATGTGACGGAGCGCCGGAATTGAGATGTGAAGCCACTACTTGGGGCATATGCCCAAGTGCACAACGACTGGGACGAGCACCTAGACGCGATCTCCTTCGCCTTAAGAACGAGTGAAAACCGTTCAACAGGTTTCACGCCAGCTTTCCTGATGTTCGGGAGAGACCTCCAGACGCCAATGGACACAATCTTATCCAAACGGACAGATTCAGCCGGCGCAAGAACACCAATTGCCGACCATGCACGGCGGCTGCGTGATCGCCTGGCAAACGCCATGATAGAAGCGAATCGCAACTGCGCAGGGGCAAGGGCGAGTCAAAAGGCCTCCTATGACCGAGCGCATCGGGACATGGAATTCCAAATGGGAGACCTAGTCCTGAAACACAACCACGCGCTCAGCGACGCGAGCACAGGGTTTGCTGCTGGTTTAGCACCCAAATGGGTTGGACCCTTCGAAGTTGCTGAGAAGCTCTCGCGACTTAAATACAAGCTGAGGGATCTGAACACAGGTCGTATCAGCGGACCAATTCATGTCGGTGAGCTGAAGCGGTACTTCCGGAGGGAAGGCACTGTGGAAGCTGCGGCGCCTGCGCCGCGAACCCGTGGGCAGGCAAGCGAATGTCCATCGACCCCCGTGGCGCACCCCTACAATACCCGCAGTCGGCAGAACAGACCGTAGCCAGGCCGGACCCACCCGAGGCAGCAGAACCACACCTATGGAGCAGCAGCTAAAGTTGGCCATAGAACTCAGCGAGGGCATACGGCACGGAGCCACGGCTGCACCTCAGCTGATCAAGAAGACAAGCCACCAACTAGCCTTCCAGAAGATAGCCGCGCTCGTGCACTCCCTGGGCCCACTGGACGCAAGAGACGAGTGCCGGCATGGAGAGCCAACCTTCGGAGGACCCGTTAAGGAGTGCACCTTTGTCCCTGCGCCGTGCTACTGCGGGGCTGGAGTGGCACAAGCCATCCGATCAGAGGTCGACGATGGACAACCCAACAAGTACACAATGCCCTTGTCGGCTGACCCTGGTGTGACTGACTTCGGGGGATGTCACGAGACAATGGGTTCTGGTGAGAAGGAATCTGAAGACATCGACCCGCCGACTGCATTGAGGGAACCGCGACAGCGAGTAGGTTAGTTGTGGCGAGACCGCCATAACATTGCGCCACTGGAGTCAAGGGGGCGTTCGGTCTTAAGGGGGGAGGGATGTGGGAATTATGAAGGTTCATATTTCCCCGCGTCCTTACGCGCGCCACGGAAGTGAGGAGAGCAGACGCCTTTTTCCCTCTTCCCGTTCGGGGAGCCAAACGGCTTTTCGTCCGGTGGTGCGATCCTCTTGGAAACCGGTTGCAAACGCAGCGGTGACGTGTACGCGGAGCCCCGCGCTCATTGAACCGAGCCCAGAACGAGGCGGCCGGCGCGACCGGCGCACGCCGGAGAAAGAGGAGACGACTGCGAGCCGCGACGAAGGACGGAGCTCAGGTAGCCATCTTGTTCCCTTTCTTTGTCGTGCCCTACCTCGTTCGACCATTATCGACCACGACAAACGTCGAGGTCGACTCTACAGCCTGCTTCCACGCGAATTCCCATTGAGCAATAAACCCTTTTTATACTTGTTACACTATCGTGTGTTGTCGTGTTTCTGCCTGTCTTTGTACCGCCGAACCCCGGTAGTACAAGGCAAGCACACGGGAGTTGGCCGTCAAGCCTAAGCCTTACGACAAAGGCGGCTTGAAGAACCCGGAGACTACAACGCATGCGCTGTTTTCTCGCTTTTGCAACTCGTTACCGATCCTATGCGATCCTCTGCCAATGTAGCAACAGAAGATTATACACGATTACAAAAAGGCCGACTTTGACACAATTAACAGAGAAATAACCATTTCTAGACGACTTCCTTCCTGTTTTTGACATACATTCAGTTCAAGTTAACTGGGACTTTTTCATGTCTAAAGTAAACGAACTAACCAACAAACACATACCAACTCGCAAAATTGTAAATCCACAAGCCCCCTGGTATGGTCCGCATATCAGGTGGCTTGCCAATCGAAAGAAACATTTTTTTTGCTTGGCTAAAAGCTCACCCACCGAATCGAGTTGGGCTACTTATCAATTAGTATTTGATGCTTACGTAACTGTATTGAAAGTTGCTAAGCATAAATATTTGTCTACCACTCTTCCATCAGTGCCAACAAATAACGTTAAAAAATTTTGGAGAACTATCAATCCACCATCTAGTGACCACATTGCCTTGGATGACTCTTCAGATTCCCGTCTTCCACATGACCAGTGTGCTCGTCTCTTAAACGAAACCTTTGCCAAAAACTTCCACCGCCTGCCACACGTGAATGACTATATACAAATGTCTCCAATAATTGTTGAAACGTCTGGTGTCCTAAAACTAATAAATTCTCTCGTTATTAATTCTCCCAGCTATGATTCAATTAACGCAAAATTCTTAAAAAGTACTAATGGTGTTCACTTATTCTTACAAAGCTTTTTCAGCAGTCCCTAGATACGTCAACACTACCTAAACAATGGATGATCGGGAAAGTGGTTCCTCTACAGAAGTCAGGTAACAAATATTCATCAAATAATTACCGTACCATTTCGTTGACTAGTACGTGTTGTAAACTACTTGAACATATTTTTTCTAACCTTGTTAATTTATCGAGTATAATTCATTCTTCACCCCAGCTCAGCCTTTAAGACCCCTTGGCGGAGGCAACATGCCCCTTTGGCTTCTGCTTCATGCAAATTTCACCCCCGAACTGACCCGCCCAGGGAAAATCGGTAGTTGCCTTTTCCTGTCCCCCTCTCCAATCTGCGTCTTTCTCTCTTCTTTTTAATCTCTCCTGTCTTCTCCTCTCTTCTATTTACTTCCGACTTTCCAGGTAGCAAGTGTTAACCTTGTGTGGGTGGCCAACCTTGGGTACTCCAGATTGGGTTATAGTAGCACCATACAACTGACGAGGGCTTGTCTTACTCCCAAGACTTGCTCCGTCCCCATGTAGGGCTCGGTGGTGGGCGGTTGGCGCTGCTGCCAAACTCATGATCCCTATATTATGGCTTCCCGTAAACCGCTTTCCCTTGATCGCCCTCTGAAAAGAGGGTGCACCGATGCAACTTTTCAAATATTTTTGAAAAACAATGAGGAACACTTTACTAAGTACCATGTAATCGACAGTGAAGGCAACACGAGCATGGTAAATTCTCCCCTTTCATGGCGAAATGCCTCACAAGCACGATAGGACCTGGCTACAAAGCCACAAAGATGACCAATAGAGACCTGCTTCTTGAATTAAAAGACAAAACACAATTTGAGAAATTGAATGACTTGAAATGCATTGGCGATGTAGCAGTCACTTTGTTTGCACATCGAACCATGAACACGAGCCGTGGAGTAATTTCGGAAGACGACTTCTTGGACCTTAATGACGAAGAGCTGCTTGAAGGTTTTGAGGACCAAAATGTCATCGAAGTACAGAGAATCCTAATCCACAGGAATAATGAACAACTTCGAACAAAGTACATTGTACTAACCTTTGGAACTAGTGTGCTCCCTAGTACACGACCCGCAGGGGCACTAGCTTCAGCAGGCGTTTGGTGTGTTGCGACACCACGGACCCGAGCACATGAGGGTGGGACCCTCCCATGCTTAACTGTGCCTGGCTTAGCCGTGTCCGGGAATAAGGGGATCCTGGGGGTTGAGCCAATGCTGAGTGCTTGGACTTTTATAGCCCCTCGGTGGAGTGCAACATGCGCCTTTGGCCTCGGCTTCACATAGACGGCACCCCTGGACTGACCCACTCGGGGGAAAACGGTAGTTGCCTTTTCCTGTCTCTCTATCTCTCTGCAACGTTCGTCTTTCCCTCTCACTTTCAATCTTTCCTGTCATCTCCTCACTTCTTTTTCTTCCAGTATTCTTGGCAGCGAGAGTTAACCTTGTGTGGTACAACCAACCTTGGCTGTACATATTTGCTTATAGCAGAAACGTACAGCTGGCGACCGCTGGGCTTTTTCTTCATAAGACCTACGGCGTCTCCTTGTTGGGCTCCACGGTGGGCAACTAGCGTTGCTGCCGAAAACTGACGATTTTCTATGGAGAATTGTTTCCCCAAACTCCCTGATCGCCCTCATAAGCGAGGGCGCACCGAAGTATTTCAGTTTTATGGCCTTCAACGTGAAAACTTTCCAGGGTGTCATGTGATACATTCTGAAAGACCAGAAAAGAGCATGAGAGTCATCTCACCTTTCCTTGTAGTGAAGTGTCTGTGTGATTCTATAGGCCCCGGTCACAAAGCTACGAAGCTAGCTAGTGGCGACCTCCTTTTGGAAGTTCATGATAAGAAGCAATATGAGAAGTTACAGAACCTTGTCTCTTTTGGGAACATTCCAGTGATCATGACCCCACACCGAACTATAAACACTATCCGCGGCGTTATCTCAGATGAAGCTAACTGAGGCTGAACTTTCGGAAGGATGGAAAGAACAAAATGTGATCAATGTGAAACAGATTAAGATGAGGCGCGACGGGAAAGAAATTCAAACAAAGCACCTTATTCTCACCTTCGGCTCAAGCATGCTCCCCGAGACAATCGAGGTAGGATATGTCAAGGTCCGGGTCAGACCATACATACAGAACCCCCTGCGATGCTTTAAGTGCCAGCGATTCGGGCGCAGTTCACAGAACTGCCGAGGCAGGCAAACTTGTGCAAAATGCAGTGCTAATGAACACCTCGCTGAATCATGTGAAAACACCCTCGACTGTGTGAATTGTGATGGGCAGCACGCCACATACTCGCGGTCGTGCCCATCATGGAAAAAAGAAAAAGAAATTGTAACTATCAAAGTGAAAGAGAATATTTCATTTAAAGAAGCACGCAGGCGGGTATCCTACCTGCCAAAAAACAGCCTTGCCGAAGTGGCGCGTCAGGGGGCAGCGCCACAACGACTCCTGTTGTGGCGCTGCCCCCTGATGCGTCACTGCCCACCTGCCCTCTTGGCGGCTGCAGCCAGTGCTGCTCCGCCGCCCCAGAAAAAGGGGCCATCGACCTCCAGGCTGGTGGCCTCAAGGGTATCGTCTCTTGAGGCGAAGCCCTCTCATCAAACACAGCGCTCACACCAGCGTGCGTCCAGCGGCTCGCAAGAGGCGATAGGCGTAACACTGACCGTGACGGCGCATCCACTGCCGAAGGAGCGGCGCAATTCTATCGACCACTCCAAAAAAGACAAACTTCATGTCATTGCGCCTGGGAAAGGCCCCATGAGCTAATTTTGGTTTCTCCAACACACAGCGCAATAACACATCTCTCATTACGCAAACACAAATACTCCAATGGAACGCTAGAGGACTTCTCCATAACCTAGACAATATCAGAGAACTCCTCCATAGATGCAATCCAAAGGTGCTTTGTGTTCAAGAGATGCACTTAAAGCCCACACATACCAACTTTCTCCGAGAATATACCATTTTTGGAAAGATCGTGACGATGCTACTGCCTCGTCCGGTGGTGTAGCCATCATAGTTGATAAGTGTGTAGCATGTCGCTCTTTTGAACTTCGGATGCCTCTTGAGGCAATAGCCGCACAAGAAATTTTGTTTAATAAGTTAGTTACAATCTGCTCGTTATACTTGCCATCTAATCAACAGCTCAAAAAAAGATTTCTATTGCCTAGTGTATCAGCTTCCTGAACCCTACATGATCGTAGGTGATTTCAATGCCCACAACAGTCTGTGGGGAGATGCCCGGTGTGACACTAGAGGGCGACTCGTCGAAAATTTTATTTTAAGCTCTGCTGCATGCCTTTTTAATAAAAAAGAACCCGCATATTTTAACTTCACGCATAATTCATACTCATCCATTGATTGGCTCTGCTTCACTAATTCCTGACCTGAAATGGGAGGTAATCAAAAACTTACTAGGCAGTGGCCATTTCCCTGTAATACTTAAACTACTAGAGCAACATGACTGTTCACCACATACGCCTCGATGGAAGCTTGAAACGGCAGATTGGAAGCATTTTAATGAATCAACTCATTTAACACAAGATTTTATCCACGATATGAGTATAGATGATGCAGTACGGTATTTTACAGCTTTTATTATCAATGCAGCAGAAAAGTGCATACCTTAAACAAATGGCTGTTGATGTAAATGACGCGTTCCATGGTGAAATGAGGAGTGCAAGGGAGGGCAGTCAAGGTGACAGGCAAGGAGAATGAGCTGGGAGAGATTCCTCTCGGGCATAAATTCCTACACACAGGAGGCGAAAGTTTGGAATAGGCTTAGGAGACTTAACGGGCAGCAGACCCAGCCATTACCCTTGGTCAATGACCAAGGGAATACCTTGGAAGGGCAGGCAGACGCCCTTGGGGAGCACTTCGAGGCCGTCTCTAGCTCAAGTAATTATTCTAGGCCATTCCTTAGATATAAAGAAATAGCTGAACGTAAAACATTAGATTGGAAATGCCGACCGAATGAATCCTACAACCATTCTTTCAGCGTTGTTGAGCCGAAAGCCTCATTAAATGCATGTCAGAGCTCTGCACCCGGAGCTGACAGGATTGTATATGACATGATAAAAAACTTGTACCACGGCACAAATAACACTTCTTGCACTTTTTAACTCCATTTGGGCTTCGGGATATGTTCCTTCAACATGGAGAGAAGCTATTGTAATTCCGATATTTAATCAAGGTTAAGATCCATCTTCAGGTAATAGTTACTGTCCGATAGCACTTACAGGTTTCTTTGCAAGCTATTTGAGAAGATGATGAATCGGCGTTTGTTACATTTCCTTGAGTCTAACAAAATGCTTGACTCTTATCAATGTGGTTTCAGGGAAGGTCGCTCTACAACTGACCATCTAGTACGCATGGAGTCGTACATACATGATGCCTTCATTCATAAGCAGTACAGTGGAACCCCGGTTTTACGTCCCCCGGTGTTACGACGACCCGCATTTTACGACGGATTAGTCCTGTCCCGGTGAAAACCCCATAGACGCAATGCATTAAAAACCTCAATTATCCGACGCGATTTTACGCCGAACCCGCGTTACACGACGATCCACGCGGAACGGGGGGGGGGGACCGAACGGCGAACAAGAGGGAAATGATGCAGGCGTCTTTCGTCGCGACGGCTCTTTCAGGAGGGCACGCAATCGCGGAGGGCACCCCATCGCAAGCCGAGCGCCCAGAAAACCGGTTCATTCCGGCTTTCCGCTGCCGTTCGTTTTTCCCCTCGCCCTCCTAGCGACCGTAGAGTCGGTGGAGTGGCGAGGTTGTGGTATTCCCCCATTCGCTGTACCCTTTCCGAACTCTCTCTCCCGCTCTCGTCGCGCAGTAGACGCCGCCGGGGAAGCGTTTCTTTCTTTGCGAGCAGCCGTTTGAAAACAACGTGGTCTTCGCTCGTGTTGTCCGCGATCGTCTCGACACGCACGGCTACGCAAGATGTCGCGAAAGCGCGCAGTTTTGTCGCTCGGCGAAAAGCTGCGCATCATCGAAGAAGCCGAAAGGCGGCATGGAGCCACAAAAGCAAGCATCGCCCGGGAGCTAAAGATAGCGGAATCTTCGCTCAAAACTATCTTGGCGAACAAGGCTTCGATTCTTGAGAACGCAAGCAAGTTCGGTCTCAAGCGGAAGATGGCCAAAGAAGGCGCGCACGAGAAGTTGGAAAAGGTGCTGGTAAAGTGGTTGCTTCAGGCGCGGAGCTCCGCCATCAATATTGACGGCGCCATCCTCAAGGAGAAGGCCGACCTCGTGGCGTTGCGCCTTGGCATTGACGGTTTCAAGGCGTCGAACGGATGGTTAGATCGTTTCAAAAAGCGAAATAACATCGTCTACAGCCGCTCCTGTGGAGAAAGTTCGACAGTAGACGTTTCCACAGTGCAGGAGTGGAAAGAAACACTGCCGGACTTGATCGCGGCATACAAGCCTTGTGACGTTTTCAGCGCGGACGAGAGTGGTATTTTTTATAACATGCAACCTGAGCAGACTCTCACCTTCAAGGGTGACAGATGCCACGGAGGGAAGCGCAGTAAGGAGCGCTTGACGGCTCTGTTTTGTGCCAACGAAGACGGGTCCGAGAAGCTGCCGGTGCTCGTTATAGGCAAATTTGGCAAGCCACGGTGCTTTAAGAATATTCGGACGCTGCCGTGCAGCTACGATTTCAACAAAAAGGCGTGGATGACGTCCTCTATTTTCACCAACTTTCTGCAGCGGCTGGACAACAAAATGGGTGCGAAGGCGCGAAAAATTCTTCTTTTTATGGATAACGCACCATGCCACCCACCTGACACGACCAGCCTGCGGAATGTCAAGGTGGTGTTTCTACCGCCAAACTGCACAAGCTGTCTGCAGCCACTGGATGCCGGAATCATCAAGTGCGTGAAGCAGGGCTACAGAAAGCGGCTTGTGCAGCGTCGGCTGGCGGCAATGGAACGCAGCGAGGAGGAAAAGATCTCCGTGCTCGACGCTATGCACATGATCGCCAGTTCGTGGAGCGCAGTGTCGCAGAGCACAATTGCGAACTCGTTTAGGCATTGTGGCTTTGTGCGAGAGACTGCCTCCACTGCTGACGCCTCCACCGCTGGCGACTCCACATCCTTGATGGAGGAGAATGCAAGCACCGTCGACGACGACGACTTCGAGCGCCTGCACCCATCTACAACCTTCGCCGAGTTCGTGGAGGCCGACGACGACGTTGCCGTCTGCAGCGAACTGTCGCTGGACGATGCAATCGCGGAGGCATTGCCCGATGCCGACACTGCGACATCAGACGAGGACGACGCCGCCGCTGCCGACGCCGCAGATGTTGCCGTCCCTACGTCATTTGCCGATATGCTACGGCACATAGATGGCATAAGGAGCTACGTTTGTACACGCGAAGCCACGGAGGACGTTCTTTCGGACGTTGCCAAACTTGAGGGGAAGCTTTTGCGGTTGGGCTCCAAGAAAGTGCAAAAGAAGCTCACGGATTTTTTTAAAGTGTGTGGTAGTTTGCACAGAAGTTTCTCGCTATTACGTCGTGCTAAACAGTGTTTTTTGTACGAATAAATTTCTGTGTTCGGATTTTACGACGCCCGCATTTTACGACGCTTTTCCGCGGTCCCGAGAACGTCGTATAATCGGGGTTTCACTGTACTTGTCCATATTTCTCGACATGGAAAAGGCGTACGACACGACGTGGCACTACGGGATATTGCGAGATTTGTCGGAGATGGGTATTCGCGGAAACATGCTTAGCGTTATAGCAAGCTCTTTGTCAAGCCGCATATTCCGTGTCAAAATTGGAAATGCTCTCTCCAGGCCATTTCTCCAGGAAACTGGGGTGCCACAAGGCGGTGTACTAAGCTGTACTCTTTTTATAGTAAAAATGAATTTTTTACGCTCATCAATTCCGCCTACCATGTTTTATTCAGTATACGTTGATGATGTACAAATCGCGTAATCTCGCAATTTGTGAGCGAAAGGTTCAGCTTGGCCTGAACAGGGTCTCAAAGGGGGCTAATTAAAACGGGTTTAAGCTAAATCCTCAGAAAAGCTCCTGCATCCTTTTTACAAGGAGGAGAGGCCTGGTCCCAGATGTTGATATTGAACTCGATGGACACCGCATACCTCTGCACACGGAGCACAAATTTCTGGGTGTCATGCTTGCCTCCAAGCTATCCCTCATAGCCCACATTAAATATAATAAGAATAAATGCTTAAAAACAATAAATATTCTTACAGTTTTGTCACATACAACATGGGGCAGTGATAGGTAGTGTCTAATAAACCTGTATAAGAGCCTCATACTATCCCGTTTGGATTATGGCGCTGTAGTCTATCACTCTGCCAGACCCAGTGTGTTAAAGATACTGGATGCTGTTCACCCCTTAGGCCTCCGCCTGGCCACAGGTGCCTTCAGGACAAGTCCTGTACCCAGTCTGTACGTAGAATCAAATGAGTGGTCACTTTACCTGCAAAGGTCATACACTAGTTTTACGTACTTCCTCAAAGTGCTTTCAAACCTGGAACATCTTTGTTACGCAACTGTAAATGACATGACATGTGCTACACTGTTTCATAATCGTCCAACATTCAGAGAACCTTTCTCGCTGCGTGTTAGAAGGCTTAGTGAAGAAATGGGTGTCTCACTTCTAGAACTCAGTCTAAAGATGCCAGCAAAGTTCTTACCGCCGTGGCACTGGGAAATCATAGAATGTGACACGTCATTTGTGCAAGTCTCAAAGCACGCTCCACAAGAACACATTCGTATGCACTTTCTAGAACTGCAAGCGAAATACTCCTGCATGGAATTTCACACGGATGCATCAAAGTCGCATGCGGGCGTGTCCTATGCAGCAGTTGGACCATCATTTTCAGAATCAGATGTTCTGCACCCACTAACAAGCATCTTTACGGCTCAAGCCTATGCATTATTTTTGGCTGTAAAACATATGCATATAAATTTAGAGAAGGCAATTATATTTACAGATTGATTAAGTGTAGTAAGGCTTTTTTCCTCTTGCGTACAGACAATCTATTCCTCTTCACCCAGCAATGTTTTTTTGGTAATGAACCGCTATTTAACATGAAATCAGTACTAGATTTTTTCAATGAAGTCCACTTATTGGATGTTATCAGCCCCCAAAATTCGTAAGGTGGCCTTCTCTTGAGAAGTCGCTGTTGCGATGGTAGCGTTTTGTATAGTGCATGCCTCCAGGCCCTTAATCTCAAAGGGCCCTGATAACGCAGTAGTGCTTCTGACAGTCACGTATTTTAGTATATCACCTCTCCGTAGCACACCTTTTATTTTCGGCCGACATGTCACTGTACATTCTAAGTATCACTGTCATAATTTTACTTAAGTATACATTTTACGCACTCTACAGCGAAAGTTTTTAGGCCTCTATACAGCCGTGTCACATATACCACCTGTTATTATTCACAACATCGACTTCACACCACTGTCTGGCACTCTTTGGCCTTCCCTGGCCGTTGCGCCATAAAACCCCATTAATCATCATCCATAGTACACTATATGCAAGCTACATCAAAGTCCGTGTGAGGCCGTACATTCCAAATCCTCGACAGTGCTTTAAGTGCCAGAGGTATGGGCACAGATCTCAGACATGCCGAGGAAAGCAGACTTGCGCGAAATGCAGCTCGAATGATGATCCATCAGACACTTGCGGCTCATCTCCATATTGTGTGAACTACGATGGAAGCCATCCAGCCTACTCTAGGACGTGCCCTAAATGGAAGAAAGAAAAAGAAATCATTGCTCTAAAGGTCAAAGAAAATATAACATTTCACGAAGCAAGGAAACACCTTTCATACTTAGCTCACACCAGCTTTTTCGAGGTGGTGCGATGGGGGGCAGCATCACAAATGCCTCGGGAGTCTACCGCGGTCACTGACGGTGGTCTGGTAATCACTTCGCCCGCTCCCCTGATGGCAGCAGCAAGTGCTGCTCCATCATCATCGAAGGTGGGCCTGCAGACCTCGGTTCCGCAGGTCCCAAAGCTTAACGGAACTCCACAGCCTGAGACGCAAGTTTCAGCACCTAGTTCTCGATCCTCCAGCACCTCAGAGAAGGCTATGAAGGTCGATCCAAAAAGAAGAGAAGGTTATGAAGGTCGACGCCAAAAGATCAGCGCTCTCTGGAGTGCGCTAAGAAGAATACGCTTCCTGTAACTGCGCCGAGAAAGGGACTGGTAACCTAAACGGTTACCGTCCTTATATAGATATTTACCTGTCCTTACCACCACGTGCTCTTGAACGCAGACAACACAATTCTTCGTCAATATGGCCACACAAATAATTCAGTGGAATGCCAGAGGCCTATTTCACAATCTAGATGATGTCAAATATCTACTAAAGGAATATCAGCCATGACTGTTCTGTGTTCAAGAAACACATTTAAAGTCCACACACAAAAACTTCTTAAGACAATACATAGTTTTTCGTAAAGATCGAAATAATAGGTGGTGTGGCAAATATAGCCCAAATGTCAGTAGCATGCCAGGATGTATCACTCCAGACTTCATTCGAGAAAGCGGATGTTCAGGCCATATTTTTCATTTAACTTATAACTGTTTGCTCCATATATTTATTGCCTGATGAACAGTTTGATACAGCAGAATTTTAAAAGCTGATTGACGAGATTCCTGCACCCTATATAGTAAACGGAGATTTTAATGCTCACAGCACATTCTGGGGTGACTCAAGATGTGATGCAAGAGGACGGGCAATAGAAAAGTTCATTCTTTCATCTGGAGCCTGTCTGTTTAACAAGACAGAGCCAACTTTCTACAGTTCTACACACAACGTGTATTCATATAAAGATTTCGTCATAGGGTCAGCATCACTTCTTTCATACCTGGAATGGAGAGTTATTATTAATTCATATGGGGAGCGATCACTTCCCAACACTCTTAGAAACAACAAAGGGGCACGATGGACTAGCTTACCTCAAAAATGGAGACTTTACAGTGCAGACTTGGCGAAATTTAGAAACCTATGTACACTGTGCCTGGAAGATGTGGACCACCTAGGTGTAGAGGAACTGACCAGCTACATCACTGAACATATCCTCTGTTCTGCTCAAAATTGCATACCTGAGTCCTGCACAGATAAAGTCAATCCGAAACCGTGGTGGAAGAGACTGAAATTGCAAAGAAACGCCAGAACAAAGCATGGAGCAGATTTTCACGCTACCCAACAACAGAAGATCTAATAAATTTTCAGTGGTTCAAAACGAATGGTCGCCGTATCCATTGAATATCCAAAAGAGAAAGCTGGACTTAGTACGTATCCTCAATAAACTCATACACTGATGCGAGCAAAGTATATAATAGTAAACTAAAAGGACAACGCCCAAATTCTTTTCCTCTTGTCACTGGCTTTGGTGATGCAATAGAAGATTAGACAAACACTCTCGGTGAGCACTTTGAGAGGGTATCAAGCTCAGAAAATTATTCTGAAATGTTCTTACACCATAAAAGAACAGCTGAAAATATTCCTCTGTGCCCAAACAAGTCTTCATCAGAAGGATACAACAAACCACTAACATTCCATGAACTCAAGCTTGCCCTAGACTCTTGTGGCAGCTCGGCTCCAGGTTCTGACACGATAACATATGAAATAATGAACAATCTGCCTGATGAGTCCCTAAACTCTATCTTAGGTCTTTACAATAAAATTTTTGCAACTGGTCATATAATTTCATCTTAGAAAGAGGCAATAGTCCTACCAATACTCAAACACAGCAAAGACCCTTCCTTAGTTAAAAGTTACAGACCAATTGCCCTCACTAGCTGTTTACTCAAGGTATTTGAAAAAATGATTAACTGCCGCCTTGTTTACTGTTTGCAATATAAGGGTATATTGAGACCCTCATCAATCCGGCTTTCGAAGAGCAAGGTCTGCAACCAATTATCTTCTTCTCCTTGAGTCATATATACGTGATGCATTTGTACTAGAGCACTGCACGGACTCAGGCTTACCCGAAAGGCCGGGCCGGGTAGGGCAGTTTTTTCACGGCTCGGGCCAGGCTCGGGCATGGCATGTGCTTTTTGACCCGGGCCGGGCTCAGGTATTTTGAGGCGGGCTCAGGCCGGGCTCAGACTTTCTGGTGGAGTGCATGTAACGTGCAGCGAGTTATCCTCGTGCATCTCGACTCTGAAAAACTTGTGGCCCCGGCGCAGCTGGAAGCTAGCAGTGCTACTCCTGTGTACTCCCCGTTTCTTCTTCCATCGTATTTTGCGCTGTTTGAACAGAATGTAAAAGTCCAGAAAGACCAAAGTCACCTCAAACCAAAGGACGCCATTGTATTCCTTGCCTAAATCAATGTAATTAATGCTTTCAGTGCAGTGCAAGCGCATTCGCGACTTGCTGATTCTTCAAAGGCGAATTGGTAAAACAATGACTGGTAAGATAAGATAATTCGTCACGCAGCTGAAATATGACACTGCATCCATCCATGATTCCACGCATGTTCTCAACTGACCGCCTAGCAGCCGCGCATTATGCTGCACCATGGAGGGACGAGAAGTTTTCTTTCTCCATTTACTCCATCCATGCGCAGCGCTCACGACGGTCGTGGCTGCGCTTCGGCTATAGTGTACTAGAATACGGTTGAGTGGGACGAGTGGCTGGGGCGGCGCATGCTTTGCAGTGAGGCACCCGACGTGGAAAAATACTGTGGTGGCACTGCGATAGAAGTGGATTGGGCCCATCAAGGTCGCGCTGTTGGAAGCTACTGGTGATACTGCTTGAAAGGGTCATTCCTATTACTTCGCACACTGGTATTTGCATTCAGACCGCTCAAATGGTGTTCATAATTTGATATGACATGTAATAAATGCCTTAAGAATAAATTCCTTTCATTCTCTTATTTTATTTTTTTAATGCCGCTCGGTGATATTTTTCGGTCTCGGGCCGGTTTCGAGCCAGGCTTGGGCCTAAGGTAAAGAGGTGGCGGGCCGGACGGGTAATGTAGATGATTTCCGGGCCCGGGCGGGCCCGGGTCTCGCCATAAAATGTTTGGACGGGCTCGGGCGGGCAGCCCAACGTAAAAACAGGCCCAGGCCAGGCCCGGGCTGAAAAAATCGGCCCGTGCAGTGCTCTAATTTGTACACAACCAATACTGTCTATCTGTATTCTTTGATCTTGAGAAGGCATGTGATACTGCCTGGCGATACGGTATTCTGCAAGACCTGTCATCCTATGGAATTTGTGATAGTATGTTCAACATTCTGCAAAATTACCTATCTGAAAGAAAGTTCCGCGTAAGAATTGGTATTGTACTATCGCGCACTTTTGTTCAGGAATATGGGGTATCACAGGGAGGAGTGCTAAGTTGCACACTTTTTATAATTAAAATGAACTCTCGCTCTGTTATACCACCTACGATATCTTACTCAGTCTATGTGGACGACGTCCAAATCAGTTTTAAATCTTGCAACCTTTGCGTATGTGAACGGCAGATACAGTTAAATGTTAATTGGCTCGCCAAATGGGCAGATTAAAATGGGTTCCGATTCAATGCAGAAAAGACTACTTGTGTGGTTTTCTCCAGATGAAGAGGGGTATGTCCTGACCCATGCATTTCGATGAATGGGAAAAGCCTGATCATTGCGAAAGAACAAACATTTTTGGGTGTAATCTTTGATGCTAAGCTTACCTTTATCCAATATATAAAACAGTTGAAGCTGAAATGCTTTAAAAAAACTATGAACCTTTTAAAGATTCTATCTCACCAATCATGGGGAACAGATAGGTAGTTTCCTATCTTTTTTTAAAAGCCTTGTGCTGTCACGCATAAACTATGGATGTATTGTTTACTAGTCAGCTTCAAAGACAACACTTAAGCTACTCGATCCTGTCTATCACTTGGGTATCCGCCTAGCACTTGGTGCCTTTTGTACCAGCTCTGTCCAAAGTCTCTATGCAGAGTCGTATCAGTGGCCACTGCATTATCAGCGTACATATCTTGGAGTCACCTATGCAATACGAACCATGTCGCTAAAACAACATCCATGCAAAGCACTCATAAATGATCAGTCCACAATTATGTTGTATTTAAACCGACCTTCACACGCCCCGCCATTCCATTTAGCAGTGAGGTCTGTTGCAAAAAAGCAGATCTGCAGGAAACTGACTACGCTGAACTCAATTCACCTTGGGAGCAATGTCCAGTCACCTGTGACTTGTCCATTAAAGAGCATAACAAAAAGAGTTGTCCAAATGCCCTCATCCAGCAACATTTTTTGGCCTTTGAAGGCAAGTATGTTAGAAGACAACTATGACATTTTTCATTGATGCTTCAAAGTCTGCAACTTCGGTATCATGTGCAGCCCATGGCCCAAACTTCTCCAAGTCTAAAACCTTGCATAACCATAGCAGCATTTTTACAGCGGAAGCGTACGGTATTCTGATCACTGTTGAGTACATACATACAAAAGTCTATAATATACACAAATTCTTTATGCGTCGTCGCAGCCCTGTTCTTTGGCAAAGCAAGCCGAAACTGTATTAAACAAGCTCCTTTAACACATACACGTAGCCTACCTAAACCTTGCTCTTGTATGCTGGGTGCCAGGCCACTCTGGGATCGCAGGCAATGGAATGGTAGACAAAAATGCTGGAAAAGCGGCTCATTGGGACACAATTGATGTAAGCTGTGTACGTGGTGTAGACCTGAAACCTGCGGTACGAAAGGCGCTCTGTAATCATTGGCAAGCTGAATGGGACAAAGAAGCTGAAAATAAGCTGCATCTGCTTAAACCACAACTAACCAAATCTTTCCCACTGAAGCTTGATAGACTCACTGAAGTCACCTTGGCACGACTCAGAATAGGACACACTTATGGGACACATAAATACCTCTTGACTGCAACTGACCCTCCGACGTGCACACACTGCGGTGAGAACCTAACCGTCCTACATGTCCTCATTCAATGTCCTGAACTTCATCGACAGAGTGGCTCATTTTAAGGAACTTTACAAATACCAAATACCACCCCATCCCTCGATGTTCTTATAAGATGACACAATTTTTAACTTTAAAAGAGTGCTTAATTATCTTGCGTAAGTTAATTTTCTAGACATCGTCTCATTCCATCCTAACCGTCAGATTGTGCCTCACAGGTGAGGTACGGTCTGATGCACAAGCGTATGTCTGAGCACTCGCACTTCTTGTGTACGCAAGAATTGTACAGCAAGGAACTCGGACTACGTACAATAATTTACCTTTTGTACCTGTAGCCAATGCATTTAAGGCCTTATATTTATTTTAGTAATTATTTTAGAATTGATGCACTATATAGATCTGTCTTATGCGTAGGCTTCTATACAGCCTCTATTTTAAATCAGTTTTTAACTTATAATTTTGTTAAATCAAGACACATGTCCTGGTGCTCTTTGGCCTTAGATGCCCTTGCGCCAATAAAATGCAATCATCATCATCACCCCAGTTCAGCACAGCTTTCGCAAAATACTTTCATGTGAAACACAACTGGTTTCATTCAGTCACGAGCTATACATCAAATTTTGGATTGTTCTTTTGCCGAATTTATTTTCTTAAATTTTTCTAAAGTGTTTGACAAGGTTTGCCACAGACTTCTCTTGTACAAATCAAATTAACTAAATCTAGATCCTAACCTTCCGAAGTGAATTAAGTTATTTCTAACAAATCGCACTCAGTTTGTTACAGCTAATGGCTTTAATTCTTCTTTCAGTGATGTACATTCTGGGGTACCCCAAGGTTCAGATCTGGGCCCTCTCCTTTTTCTCATTTATATTAACGACCTTCCTGCTACACTATCATCTAACGTACACTTGCTCGCTGACGATTGTTATTTTTCGCGAAATAACCAATGACACCGACGTTACCAAGTTGCAACTTGATCTTAATGCAATATCGAAGTGGTGTAACTCGTGGTTAATGGAACTAAATACTAACAAATGTAAAGTGCTACGTGTTTCCCATGTTTTTTGCCAACAAGCCACTTACCAATTAAACAACGTTTCTTTAGAAACAGTCAACTCTTACAAGTACTTAGGTGTCCATGTAACTACAAACCTGTCATGGGCAATTCACACTGAATACGTTAACAACGCTAGCCGCATGTTAGGGTACTTGCGCTGTAACTTCTCTAGCTCACCATCTAACCTAAAACATCTACTCTATAAAACTGTAATACGTCCTAAATTAGAATATGGTACTTCTGTATGGGATCCCTGCCAGGATAACCTGAAAATGCTCTAAGAACTTGTCCAAAATAACTCTGTTCGATTTATCTTTTCTGATTATAATATAACGGCGAGCATTTCTTCCATGTAATTTTGTTGTCTGTTCGACGTAGAATGGCACATTTATCACTCTTTCATAGGCTTTATCATCATCCCACACTGCACACGCAATTTTTTACAAGACCCCATTATGTATCACACCGTGTTGATCATTGTCATAAAGTCGGGACCTATCTATGTAACAGAAAGCATTTCTCCAAGTCTTTTTTAAATCGAACATGTATAGATTGGAACCACCTTCCCACTGAAATTGTAAACATTACTGATAACAGCCTCTTTCGGTAAACTTTAGCTAACATTGTATAACCAGGAATTCCTTTTTTGTGACACAGCAGCTAACACTGCATTGAAAGAAACCTCTTGTGTTCTAGCATTGTGTTTTGTTCATATTAATCACTGTGTTTCGTTTACTTCCAATGTACCACATTTGCTTTCGTACCACTCCCCTCTATAGTGCCTCTGGCCCTGAGGGTATTAAAAATAAATAAATGAGTATTCTTATATGTAGTATACACTCATGTACTCCCAGCCATTTGTTTATGTATGCAGAGCATGTTCTCTTTTCATGAAAGAAAATTTTATTTTGAATGATCAAAAAGACAGTCACTTGCTTGTTTTTGCCTATCACAGGCACATTTTTGTTAATATCTATGTGAACGACTTGGCTAAGCTGACGTTAAATGCAAGGCTTTTTCAATACGCCCATGATAGAGCATTGCTTATATCTCATGAGTCGCACAGTCAAGCTTTGACATTATTACAGGCTGACGTCGAGACACTTTTGATTGGCTATGCGATAATGAAATATGTGTAAATAAAGCAAAAACCAGGCTATTGTGTTCTAGAAATCCCCATAAGTGGAGTTCAGAGAATCCATTGTACTTCATGGCAGCTCATGTACAGGGCGTCAATGCTCGCCGATACCTTTCTGTCCCACTGTTAGATATTTGGGAATGTACTTCGATAAGAAAATGTCCTGGTGTGATCATGTAGAACATGTAGTTAAGTGTCTTCGAGTGCTTTCTGTCCTATTATATTGCATTAAACACAACAGTTCCATTCAGCTGCGTAAAACCGTATTCAAAGCGATGGACAAATCTATCTTGTTGTACGGTATTACTGTGTATGGTTCTTGCTCTTAGTCACGAGCTCAACAAATTGATAGTTTTACACAGGCTGTTGGCTAACATATTGTTTGGCACAAACTGTGTTGGCTTAGACACCACTTCAAAAATGGTGGCAGCTGAAGTTAGTTCTTTAGATAATTTATTTAAACTAGTAGTGGTTATAAGAAATTTTTTCTCCAGTAAATTCAAGCGTTTAAAAAGCCAATCGTGTGCTTTAAGGAATGTGTACCGTTACAAACTTCCTCAAATATATACACATTATGGAAAAAGATGTCAGGATATTTATGCCCTCTTTCACTTTAATCAACTGCCTGCGGAAACATTGAGTTTTCAGTCTGTAAGGTAATTGAAATCTGCTCTGAACTCTTTGTTGCCTTTTAGTGTATAATACTTGTGCTATACTAGTTCTCGGTTTTGTTACAACGCTTTATGAATGTTATTGCTTGTGCTTTATTTAGATTTTTTTATGTTAATTTTTGTAATGTCTGATATTGAGCCTTTTGTTATTTGAGTCACGTATGTGCAGTTGTTATTACTATGCTTTATCAATTATTTTTTTTACTTTTTTTATCTCTCTCTGAACTTGTGTATGTGCTGAAGACACTGCAGCGACTGCCGTGTACCACCCAGAAGCAATTTATGCTTCCACTGGCACGAACACTACTTTGTATTTTCATGACATGAAATGTGTATGTATGTATTTATGTATGTTACATATGTATGTAACAAGAAAGCCTGTGAACATGATTGCAGCACGCAAGGTCATTCCGTCCAGCCACAATAATTCACTTGCAATCAAGAACATTCATTGAGAGTTACCTCATGTAGATGTGCAATTTTGAATGCGATGCACACCAGGTAAAATAAAGCATGCATTGCTTCCAAACCATGCGGTTTATGTCCTCAAAGTTTTCTGTTTGATGTAAGGGAATTAGTTTTGCTCAAACCATGACAGCTGTCATTTAGTAGAGCATAGATGGGAAAAGTTTGATAAGTTTGCTACGTCTGCCTTTCTGTTACGCTGTGTCGTCCGGACATTTCATCATCCTGACCTTCATGCTCGCCATATAGTGACACGATATGGTGAAGAAAAAAAGAAACTTGAACACCGCCGGAGACCGAACTCGTGACCTTGAGGCAACGGGTAGTTTGGAGCCAGACGCGCTAATCTGCAGCATCTCGTAGCTGTTTTTTCTTAGACGGTTATTAGTTTTTGGAGCGAGTGGTAAGATCGTTTGCGAGAACTACACATGCACTCGAGAGTACATCCCGCAGCGATGGTTTGAAAAGTGCCTGGAGAGTTGTACGGTTGGTGAAACTTACAATATAGAAAAAAGTCATACTTTCGGCCGAATGCGAAGCACTGAACACGATAGCAAGATTTAGCATTGCTTGGATGGTACTCAACGCTGGCTTGGTGAGGAGAACCGCTAGCGGCGTTGTAGGCGTCGCACCTCGATAGTGCATGAGATGCGACCTAGGGTGCTAATCATGGATATCATTGAATCACGCTATATTGTCGAATTGTGTACTGGCGGCATCTTAAGCCAGTCATAGACACGCCGTAGCAGCCCTCTGGGCCAACAAGAGCTGGCAAGATGGCGAATGTGACGATATGGAGGAATTTGACAATATCCAGAATAGCACCCAGAAGTAAAACCAGCGGCGTTTGTCAGCACTGCTTCCTCCCCCCCCCTCCCAAAGAAATGATTTAGCTGCATGCCTTTATACTGTCCATTAACTCTATATGATAACAGTGACATTGTAAATTGAAGTCTATTTCATAAGAATTTTGTATATACTTTGCAATCCACATTGGACAGTGTCGTGGTCCCTTAGTGTCCTTGAGAACGTAACGTTTTGTTGTCGCCATCTCTTTTTGTATTAAAGACAATATGACTATATGTGAACAATCCTGGGAGGCACATTTCGTTGAAACCATCAGCCAGAATGTGGCGTAAAACAGTGCTTAGTATAAGCCTAAAGGCCCTGTAAAATTTTCCAAAGATCCCATTGGGTCGGGAAGATTTCGAAATGAGTAGCTGATCGATGGCGAGTGTCATTGGATACATAATATGTCCACTAATCACAGAACAATCATTCCCTGGCAGCGGATCTGCAAGGTAGATAAAATGCGCTAGATTATGAGCATTAGTCGGGCAGGAAGTTGAGCTGAAAATAATGATGCCAATGTGCGATATCTATTAAATTTACTGATATCCCCATCACTGCTAACGAGCGCACCACTCGAATTTATGTCCACAATCTGCGTGGCATTCACATGGCAGTGTTCTTCCAGTAATGCTTGACATGTTGACTCTTCAGTGCGAAAGGCACGGTTTGTTCGCGAGACTTGAAATTATCAAAGGTCCCTGTTATTCTTGATGTTGATTATTTTATCTCAAACTTTTTTGCACCTTCTCATTCCTAATTTTTTTTTAACTCTGACTCTGCTATGCAAGTTTGATTTTGGTTTCAATGTTAATGAAAGCACTTCAAGCGTACCACCTGCTTCATGGCCAATCCCCCATAGTGGCTATGAGTTAGTGTAGGAACAACAGGGGCGATGTCATTATAATGACGACACAAAGTTGTCGTTTCGATGACTAATCTGTAATACCGCGAAAAGCAGGTATTTCTCAGGATGACTGCTCCGCTAAAGACCAGCTAAAAACCAGTAAGTTTCACTTCTGCAAAGATGCCCAATTTAGCCTCTTTTATTTTTGTCGATGGTAGTCCACGAAGGAATTACAGCTACGAAAGAGGAGGACACACTGATAACATAGAAATAGGCCTTTTTAATGATTATGTGTGCGGACAATTGCAGTCATATATGATGCATAAGAATACAAAGTATGCGATCACAAAAAGCTCGCATCAAAATTTGTGGTGCTGGTGCTGCGTCCTGGCCGCATCAACACTCATCTGCAGTCTGATCCACAAAGAAAGCACGTAACGGCGATCACAGGGCCAGCGATTGCCGCTTTATGCGCCTAGTTCCCACATTGCCGATAGCAGCAACGGGTTCCGGCGTTGTTTGTACAATGGCGTCGGGCGGAGATCGACTGGCATTGTGGAAATTTCCACGTACTTATCGTCGCAGTAATTAACCTTACCACCGCCAGAAGCCTGATGGCCCTGTCACTGGTCACTGGTGCTGTCACTGGTACTTTTGTGCTTCAATGCATAAAACGTTTTTTTACGGAAGTAACTGGAACACCAATGCCTTTCTCTGCAAAGTTTGGGAATTAATATCTCGAAACTGGTGTCATCCTCAGAATACATTCCAAGTGGATCCGCCTTGCGAACTCCACAGCTAGAATTTGTAAATTGCAATATGGGCCATAAGGTAATTGATTAAAAACCTAGTTATTGTATGTTTTATTAATTAGATAATAATGCATTTCATATTTTTGGTGCAAGTAATGTATGCCTCTTCGAGTAGACCAGCACATGAACTAGAATTGTGCTATCGGCCACAGGCAACTTTTACAAATTTTTGAAATTGTACGCTGGAACACCCTGTATATATATATATATATATATATATATATGGTGGTCCTGCATTCGTCAGAGTCGTCATTTTGATGAAGGCAGGGCCACCTGCCGAAACATTGTAAAGTTATCTTTTGTACATTTACCTTATATGTGTATATTTGCACGAGAAGAAGGGTAACCTAGGAGCTCAAATCTTGTTAATCACGACCATAAAAAAGCCAACAGACAATGAAGAAAACCACACATTGACACACAATTGACCACACAACCTCGGGCACTACAGCCATATATTTTATGGCTTCACACCTACTTACCTAGAGAAGTGGACAAAATGCATGCATTTTTGGTATAACACAGCACTTATAATGCACAACTAAAGCAATAAAAATTAACTGGTAACCTAAAGAAACTAAGGGGAACCTCTACTAATTCATGAGGAGGTAGTTTACCGCTCAGGGTGCTCGTGAAACAGTATGCTGTGCCAACAATCTTAGTTGAACAGTGATGATGACCATCATGTGCAGCGTCTCCGGCATGCAGCATGAATGCAGCAGTACAATACCTGTTTCCTTGTTTTTTGGTCATGTCACAACAACCTATTAATCGCGATTAAAATAATAATCGAAAACTTGGAGAGTTAAAATTGCCTCGCATAAGGCAATACTGGTAATAGAATCACATCTAGTGCTTGTCAAATAGGTGCCGAAGTGCTACAATTGACCTGCCGAGGGATGGCCGAGCCCCAAGGAAGAAGGCGGGCCTCCCGCGTGGACAGTTCAGTTTGTGCTCGTGAAAACGACGCAAAGAGACTTCGCCTCGAAGACCCTGCGTGCTGCCGAAAATGCGGCCCAGCAGCTTCGCCACGATGACCCTCAAGTTGTACTGCCTAAAATCAGGCACGAAAGCACACCTGTGTGTGTTTCAGTAAATCAAATTAAAACATTACTTTCCGTATACTCAGTACTTACAGTTACTGTCTCCTACGGTGCTGCTCCTCCAGCTCACGCTGCGACTGTGTTGCCTGTGCCATGCAGGCCTGTGACTTTCTTAAAATGGGCAAGCAGGCTTTGTCCTTTGGAAGCGCTTTTCAGCGCGCTGCAATCTATAGACGCGCCAACAAGCAGTGACATCATTTATTAAAAATATTTCGCGGGCCTTATTCAGAGCCAAGGAAAAAAACTTTGTGAAAGGTAATACTATGAAACTAACATCACTGCATGTTTTTTTACGACGCTATATAAATTTTCAAGTGTGAGTTGTGCCTTGAAAGAAAAGCTTGGAAATTTCCATATTAAATGTAGCTAATAAGTTAACGTAACTGGGTAACTCAAGACAACTGCGAACAATATTTATACCGGGTTAGTTTCCTCCGACTTTAGTTTTGATGTTCGCTAGTTACTTGAAACACCCGTTATAGCGGGCTGAGAGGTATCTCTAAAGCGCCAAGACCTGCTGATAAAAAAAAAAGAGGATGATGTTCAGTAGTTGAATTATGGAGAGGTAACGCCTAAGTTCTTGCAAAGTGCATCGCCAGAACGAAGGCGGGATATGTAAAATATATACTTGTCCTGTGTCGCTCTGTTTCTGTATTTTTCTATTGATGAACCAACCAGCCACTTCGAACACGCTGTTAATAAAATCGGTGTTCGCAACAATTAACACTTGGATACCGCCACTGGGATAAGACCGAATTTACCTGTGGCAATGGGCAGCTGAGAGATCGATCAGGTAAATGCGGATCGCGTGGTATTCGTCCATAGTGTGCTCGATTTATCGCTCAACAAAGAATCTGAGAATAATGGAGGCTTTGTGGGCCACAACAGGGAATACTGCGGCGAAAATTGCCGAAGTGATTGCATCGGAGACAAAGAAAACCTAATAATACATTAAAACAGTAGTTCTTGAGAACATGGTGGTGCTTCCGATGACAGCCTGCTGCTGAAGAAGTAAATGAGCTAAGCACAGCAGGATTCGGTGAAGTATGCTCATTTACCTTGTTTTTTTCGGTGTGCAACCTCCCTTAAAATGAAATGGGAGACCCTAATACAGTCCCCAGAAGAAAATCTACAAAAATAAATCATTGCCTGGGCGGAAGAGGTCGCCGCAGACAAGCGGCCATCTACAAAGCCTTGAAATTTCCCTTAATAAAGTTGTTTCCTCCTTCAATTATCGGAGCATTCTTAACGTGTGTACCACCAATACTCACATAATATAAATTATCACACAAAATTCAGGCACTCAGCATTCGGAATGCGTAAATTGAATGAGAAGATTTTTTTGTGTAATGGTTTAGAAAACCAGCCGAACACTTTGAATGAAGTGGTGCTTGAAATGACTGCACCAAAGGTTTCACATTGTTAGGTTCCTCATCCTGGGCTGCGATGCTGCTGCTTGTTTCACATATTGCATTCTATCCTAATTCTTGCACCATTTTCTCACCCCAGTATACGGCAGTGAGCATTTGCACTGGTAAATATACCCGTTATTTGTCATGTGATTCCTTCTGCCTTGACTAAGCGTTGTCATCTTCTCTGTTGCTGCATGTTTCACGGAGGTGGGTTTATTTCTGCCGAGGCGCTGCGGTGCTTGCTGCCTTTGAAGCATGCTACGAGTTTGCATGAGCTGTGGAACGCTGGAATTGTTGCTCTTGGGAAGTGTCATGCTGCCGCCTCCGGAGGTTTCCCTGGGCGTTCATTCACACCCGGAATCATCTTGCGGCACCATGGCGAGTAATTCTTTTTCGGACACGGTAGGTGACGCGCGTAACTCGTCTTCAAGTGCGGCCCTCAACGAGGAAGGAAAGAACTCGACAGTGGTGATCCCGCAGTCTATCTTCCCGAATGCAACAGCAGGAGACGGACATACCCTTGCGTCACCGTGGACTGCTGCAGAGCATTTGTTGTCGCTCCCAGGTTGCAGCGAGTCGCCTACATCTCTTCGCAAAGAATCCCAGGTGGGCTGTGGTACCCGGTCTGCAAAGTTCACCTTCACGGAGCTTCCGATCCAGCGTGCGGCTGATACCGTCACAGCCGCTGAGACATCCGCGCCCTTACGCCTGCGCAGCGGCGACGTCAAGACAAGAGCCCCTTTCTGTGCGACGTGCTGCTTCCGGCGTCAACTATGTGGCAAACAGGGACTCGAGTACCGCTGGCGTAATCACGGCCCACCAAGCGGCAGCAGCAGCGCGTACATTGAGGGTGATGTCGTCATGTGAGTTCGGGCAGCAGCGGTGCCGGCATCCAGGGAGTGGTACAGCAAAGCAACAACGTTACTACCAGTCGCTGAGTGCGAGTGGCCCTCCAGTGGTCTACGTGCCTGGCAAGTACCCGGAAATAGAAATGACCCCCATGCCAAAGACCAAGCCGAAGTACTACATACCGGGTTTCGAAAAAAAGGACAGAGACAGCAACGAGGATGAATGGGCAGATTGGGATCTGGCATCCCAACTCCTGGACTATTACAAAGTCAGATACAGCCTTTGGTGCAGCCAGATACATCAAAATTACCAGCGCGTCTGATGAGTGCTTGTTCCCATTTCTGCACTGAAGAGCAATCGAGTCGCCGTGTTGAGTCAAATCATTTGACTGCCGAATATATTATGCAAAATGGAAAATCAAAATAGTTCATACCTGTAGCTTTATTTCAGTGTGCAGGAGACGTTCTGTCACTTTTGCAATCTTCCCGACGTCAGTAATGTTCAGTCACTGATGCCAACGTCTGTATAAACATCACACAAACGCACGGATGCTGTATGCGGCTCGCTTGCATGGCAGATGACTGTAAGCATAGGTCGACGTCTTACTTATGTCTTTTATTTTTTTATGTAAATAACCACAAAGTGCTTGGCCAACACAAGATGTTAGCTTTTAAGAAAACACCTCAACTTAATATCATAATCGACAAAAACGTGATAGATCTTAAGCTGTGAATTGACAGAGCTCATGGATTCAGCGGCCATCTTTGCTCGACTACGGCGCCCCTACGTTGGATGTAACTGGCTTAGTTGCACGAATCATACTTGTTAACTGTAGCGTAACAAAGCAGTTGCTGTTCAAATATGCTATGCAGTTTAGCATGGTGAAGTCGAAGGTTCACGGGAGCACGTCGTGCAGGCGAACCAAAGTAATGTGGTGCATGGACAGCCGAATATCGCATTCTGTCGCATTTATTGCTGCGATTCAGATCGAGCGTGTTTTTAATAACCAAAAAAACTTCGATAGAAGAATGTGTAGGAAGGCTGGCTTCAGCTCAGATGTGTTATTGTGAATTGAAATGCTGCCTGAACAAGTTCATTTCCTGTTTTTTTCTGTTAAAATTGTTCGTAATAAAGCTTCGAGGTGAAATATGTTGAATGTTCACATGAAAAAAAAAAGACAATGTAAATGAGAACATTTCTTCTTCTGGATTCTGGAGAAGCTCGTCATTTAAAACATCATGAAATAAGCATTTTTGAAGTATCGAGATTGTTTCCTACAACAACGTTCTAAAACAATGATTCAAAATTTTCAGAAGCTTCGATCCTGCTGCCATTTGAGCTCGGGAAACGCGATTGACTGAAGAGTGCGAACGATGTCGCAAGAAAATGATCTCGAAATTAAGATTACCCGCATGCAGTTACCGCCTGTTTCCGTGACTAACGACATCATTACTATACTGCTCTTAAAGAGAACTCTGTAGTAAGTTTAGAAATATGAGAAAAAATTGAAAAAGTACCTCGTATCAGAAATACAGTTGATAAAAGTTATGTACATCCAGCGCACATCTTGGAATCTATGTGCAGTGAAGCTTCTGTGAAGCGGTTATTCGAAATTTGCCCATGTCATTCCTGCGTTGTGCAATAAAGGAAACTGGCGCGCATATGCTCTTTTGCACACCTGTGCTATGCAGTGTGATCATCTCAGAGAGCTAGTTGGCTTTTGCACAATTGAAGTATACGTTCGATTGTGGAGACAATCCGAATTCAGTATTGCAGACTGCAGGGTTTCTGTGTTCATCGGGGACATTCTCCAAAGACACTTAAAAAGGATTTGGATATCACACCATACACAATTCGTTTCCGACCTAATAAAAATTCCTGTGACCCACCATAAGCCTGTTTATGTTACTTGCCCCACATAGCCTTTGGCGCAGTAGAATTTGCGACAGGCAAGCTGAACTACCACGAAGCACTCAGTTGTTTTTATTGCGATAGCAATTATAAGTACACTCCGGGCGCATTTATACCGTTGGCGTCGCCGTGATGTTCCGTATGAAGTCCAAGGGCGATAACATGGTCGCCGTATGCTGTATGTGCGAGTGAATGTCTGCGAGGGTGAGCCGGTGATGGCGACTCAACCTCGCGCGCGCAAGGGAGGAAAGCGGGAAGGAATCGCGCCGTATTTCGTCGCGCGCAAGGCACCGGCGTAGGGCAGGGGGGTGGGGCGTTCTAGCCTGGCGGCTGCTGTGCTGCGTATGGCTGCGCGTGCTTTACCGGTAGGTACCGCCGGGTACCTGCCGGTAAAATAGATACAAGCGCGCCTCCGGCCTGGTGCTCGGCCATTATGGGACCTCAACACTTCGAAAGGGGTGTTTGTCCCCAACCCGAAGGCGTCTCCGCCTCAATAGGTGCATTTGGGGCACCCCATGGGACATTGTCGCCATCGGGATGGCCCAAACCTTCGCTTTACCACGGTCCCTTTACTTTGCGCCACAGCAAGTCGGACCACAGTACACGTACACAAGTAATTGATAAATGTTAGAAGTACTTTGTTGTGCAGTCCTGTTTGCGCTAGATAACTAATGATGTCAGATTAGCAATGCTGATAGCCTCGTGTGCGCTGTGTTTTCGCCGCTTAGTTTGCGTTTAAGGGAGAGGCAGCACGAAGTTCAATTCGCTCGTTCCTGCTACCGCGCTTCCTCATTCCAGCGTTTTGACAGCGGGTTTCCGAGGTCATCAATTGAGATTTGGTAATGTTTGCAATGCCCGCGTGATCCTAGGCTAGTTAATTTAGTTAGTAAGCAAATGTTTACCAGTTCATGCGGCCGATAAAACTGCTATCCTTACTTCGTATCATCATCACCATCAGCCTATTTTTAAGACCACTGCAGGACGAAGGCATCTTCCTGCGACCTCCAGGTACCCCTTTCTTGCGCTAGCTGATCCCAACTTGTGCCTGCAAATTTCCTAAATTCATCACCCCGCCTAGTTCGACTGCGCTTGCCTTATCCTATACTACTCTAATAGTCCACCGGTTATCTACCATACGCATTACATGGCCTGCCCAGCACCATTTCTTTCTCCTAATGTCAGCTATAGATTGTCGGCTATCCTCTTTTGCTCTCCGATTCATACCGCTCTCTCCCTGTCTTTTAACGTTAGGCCTAACATTTTTCGTCCCATCGTTCTTTGTGCGGTCCTTAACTCGCTCTCGAGCTTCTTTGTTAACCTCCAAGTTTCTGCCCCATATGTTAGCACCGGTAGAATGCAATGATTGTACACTTTTCTTTTCAACTACAATGGTGAGCTCCCAGTCAGTATTTGGCAATGCCTGCCGTATGCACTCCAACTCATTTTTATTCGTCTGTAAATTTCCTTCTCATGATCAGGGTCCCCTATTAGTATTTGACCTAGATAAACGTACTCCTTTGCAGACTCTAGAGGCTGACTGGCGATCCTGAATTCTTGTTCCCTCTCCAGACTATTGAATATTATATTTGTCTTGTGCATAATAATCTTCAACCCCACTCTTACACTTTCGCGGCTAAAGTCCTCAGTCATTTGTTGTAATTCGTCCCTATAGTGTTGCTGAACAGGACAATGTCATCTGCAAACCGAAAGTTGCTGAGATATTCGCCGTTTACCCTCATTCCTAAGTCATCCCGTATAAGCCTGACTAAGCCTTACTTCGCATAGATGTCGACTAATTTGCTATTGCAATCGATGCTTTGGCTTTTTGGGCGAAACTGCGTGTTTTTTTTTTTCGAGAATCTACTGCTTACGCTTGTAGTGTGTACGCTGCACTAGAATCACCGCCGGACTATATGTCTGTATTGCATGCTTGTAATTGCTTGCCTGACTTTTGAATGTGTTTTCAGTCACCTTAAATTCCTGAAGTGTTTTCTTTTTTTAATGTTCTGCTCCCATGTATTAAAGAAAAAAAGTGTGAGATTGTAGTCTAATTGTTAACTCTTTCCGTACCGCGCCCATTGGCATTGTTAGTGCTCTATCGATTGTTTGAAACGCCGCTTTCGAGACCTTCCGCGCACTCACGGACATACTGCGCTATCGGACGTGGAGGAGTAGAAGTATATTTTAGTTTTCTAAGCAGTTCGCTTTTTACCGGCGAGGCGGTGATTTTTAAGCGTGCTCCGAAGTTTTGCGATCGTCAAAGCAGAACGCAAAAATGCCCTGCTCCGGAAACGGCGCGCGCTCTTCGGGAGATCGCAGATATCGCGATTCCGCTGCCTCTGCGGCTTATATTATCGATACATCGAATAGCAGCGAGTCAGAGGACGCTGAGTTTTCGTCGGACTTTGAGTTTGAAAGCAACGATGGCGCAAACCAGCCCGGAACACCGGCGGCCGCAGCCTGGCACGCCCAACTGTAATCATCATCACCATCATCAGCCTATATTTAGGTCCACTGCAGGACGAAGGCCTCTCCCTGTGATCTCCAATTACCCCTGTCTTGCGCTCGCTGATTCCAACTTGCACCTGCAAATTTCCTAACTTCATCACCCCACCTAGTTTTCTGTCGTCCTCGACTGCGCTTCCCTTTGTATCCATTCTGTAACTCTAATAGTCCACCGGTTATCCATCCTACGCATTACATGGCCAGCCCAGCTCCATTTTTCCCTCTTAATGTCAACTAGAATATCGTCTATCCGCGTTTGCTCTTTCATGCGCACCGCTCTCTTCCTGTCTGTTTAACTGTAGTGATTGCAGTTAAATTTTTGTAGTGGAATATCAGTTCAATGAAAAATTTGGATTTTTTTCGGAGATAGCGCCTAATAAACGGCAATACATTTTGCATCTCTGATAATTTTTTTAACATTTTTTAGTGTCATACCAAGCGTGTCTTTACAAACTTTGTTCAATTTTATCGCACAATTAATCTTGATTTTAACAATTTATATCCTTTTTTATGACATACATATAGTTAATAAAACTTTTATGCGCGAAAAGTGCCTTCATTTTCATTTATGTTTATGTATTACATTAAATATTGAGTGCAGTAGTTCCTTAAAAAAGAAAACATCTGCCGTTACATAAAAAAAAACACTTATTTTCCCCATGGCAGGGAAAATGTTCAACATAGATATTCGGGCTGCTGCTCGATCCCACTTTTGGGGACGTAATTACATTGTTTTTTTTTTTTTTAGTCTGAGCTATTCGGCAAGACAGCAGCACACAGCCAGGGTCAGAAAAGAAGGTTCGCAAAGCGAGCTTCGATCGCCTTAAAATATACCAATCTGGGGCACTATATATTTAAAAATTCATCATAAATTTGTATATGTTATACTGATATTAAAACGTACATGTTTATCTTTGTACCAACCTTTATTCGCGTAATTTAGGCCTTCTTTTTCGCATTTTGGCAGTGCTTCTGTCGCAAACGTCCCGAGTGAACTGATTCCACCATTTGCCTCAATCCCAGCGGCCTAGTAAATGAGCTTGGAGGTAATAGTGCAGGTTAAAGAACTCCAGGTGGTCAAAATTAATCCAGAGCCCTCCACTACGGCGTGCCTCATAATCATAACTGGTTTTGGCACGTAAAACCCCAGAAAGAAGAAGAATGAGCATGGCTATCCATGTGCACGTTAAGCCCTCGCATTAGTTATATGGACCGGAAGTGACAATTCTTATAGCGTGTCTTTATCAAAAGAAACAATGTCCGAGTCCGATGAAACTGGCGCCCGTTGTCCTACCACTGTATACACGACGACGTCGAGATCGCCGGCACCGTTGCTGCCCGAACTCACACGACGACATCACCCGGACTGTACGCGCTGCTGCTGCCGCTCGGTGGGCCGGGATCGCGCCCGCGGTACTCGAGTCCCTGTTGCTCACAGAGCTGCCGCCGGAAGCAGCAGGTCCTACAGAAGGGGGCTCTTGTCTTGACGTCGCCGCTGCGCAGGCGTAAGGGCGCGGATGCCTCAGCGGCCGTGACGTTGTCAGCCGCACGCTGGATCGGACTCTCCGAGAGGACAAACTTTGCAGACCGGGTACCAGAGCCCACCTGGGATTCTTTGCGAAGAGATGTAGGCGACTCGCTGCAACCTGGGAACGACAACAAATGCTCTGCAGCAGTCCACGGTGACACAAGGGTAGGTCTGTCTCCTGCTGTTGCATTCGGGTAGACAGACTGCGGGATCACCGCTGTCGAGTTATTTCCTTCCTCGTTGAGGCTCGCATTTGAAGACGAGTTACGCGCGTCGCCTACCGTGTCCGAAAAAGAAGTACTCGCCATGGTGCCGCAGTCGGTGCTGCTAGATGATTCCGTCTGTGGATCAACGCCCAGGGAAACCTCCGGAGGCGGCAGCGTGACGGTTTATAAGAGCAACAATTCCAGCGTTCCACAGCTCGTGCAAACTGGTAGCATGCTTCAAAGCCAGCAGCAAGCCCCGCAGCGCCTCGGCACAAATTAACCTACTACCATGAAACATGCAGCTATGAGGAAGAAGACGACAGCGCTTAGTCAAGGCAGGAAGAATCGCATAGATCATGTTACTGGAAAAGGTACCCGTGCCATTGGCATTTTGCGAAGGCTGACAGACAAAGAACTTTATTAAATAGGTCCTCAGCAATCTTAAAATAGGATTGAGAAGAGATACACTTCTAAATATATATCGTATGTACGTTCGCCCTGGGGCCCTATAACCTAAAACTATTCCAATCTGTTTTTATTCCGATCTCCTGACGTCTAATTTACGTAACCACCGACGCAATCATCGGGCGGTGACCCGCAGCGTTGTCTGAACAACCCAATCAAACGCTCTTCTCGTTTATAGGAGGTCACCGTTGTTGGCTTTCAAAACAAATAACATTGCCTACACCAATGCTCCTAGTAAAGGAGGCATTGCCTACACTGAGCGATTTTTCTTATCACATTGGCTGGCAAGAGGCGAGGAGCACGCTCAAGTGGAGAGGAGTTCGATGGGGCTGAGCTAGCGCAGTAAAAATAGATAACCGGATGTAGAGGGCAGTGCCGGGGTCTCCGACTTATAAGAAAAGTACCGCCATCTACTCTTTCCTCCGCCGCCTGCTCTCCTAAAGCGCTTGCTTTTTTCTTTACTTTTTTGCTTGCGAAAGCCTAGTCGACGGTGGCGCACCTAGAAAGTCCACGTTGAAGCTTTCAGGCCGGCTGCGCATAGGACTTTCAACATGGCTCTGAGGCGGAAAAAAAAGAAAATATAAAGAAGTGAAAAGCGCGCGCCATCATCGTCCAATCGGACATACAGGAGAGAGAGAAGCGGCGTTTATCAAAGGATGGCGGTACTTTTCTTATATAGGGACTTTACTCCGACTGGTCCTCTTCCATTACTTAGCTTGCGGTGGCTGGTCTAAAATCGCGGTGGCGTGCAACGGAAGGATCAGAATGCCGATAAAACGGATCCCCAGCAAGGAAGAGTTGGCAGAGCGATGTCGTATGCATGCCGAAAGGGTTCGATAACGTTTTAATGCCACGCAAAAAGGTTTATCATGCGCAAATAAATACATGCTCACCGGCAGGTGCGAGTAGCGAGGGCCTGAGCGATCGGCGGGCAGCTATCTTCTATTCCTTTCGGAATGGGGCAGTCTGTGCCTATTCAGAAAATTTTCAGTTTTATTCGGCATAATAATTAATTTTTTTTCGCGTACACGTCACTTTGACGTGGTGAGCTTTCGCGGTTTTGTGAGGTCGCGTGACAGACAGGCGAAGTGGGCGTAGCCAGAAAACATTGTACCATTAGCAGAGGGATAGTGGTGAAAAGGCGTCGAATGAGGAATTATTATTTTTCTTTTGTGCAGTTTGATCGTGCATAATCAGTGTGTACACGTTATATCAGATGGGGAGCTATCGCGGTTTTCGTGACTTCGCGTGACGGACAGGAGAAGTTGGGAGTGGCCCGAAAATGTTTTGACCAATCGTGGCGGCTGACTGCAGAATTGGAATAATATAGTTTGGAATAGCTTTATGTTACAACGCCCTGTATTAGAATTTGGTTGCGCACTCTTCTTTGGAGCTCCAGCCTACACGTCCCGCCATGTGATCCTCTTAGAAAGAGAATCATTACGTCTGTGTCTAGGGCTTCTTAAATTTGTTGCAAATTCTGTTCTTTATCTCGAATCCCGTGTTCCTCCTATTTCGTACAGGTTTCTTCTTTTGACAGTGCAGATGTTCTTGAGAATTTATGAATCACCGCTGCGACGGTCTCCAACAATATTAATTTCCCGGCCTGCGTGGATTTTGGTATAAAATGGCCGCGATCACATACTCCGCAAATTACATACGTACAACAGTTACTTGACCCGTTGGACGTGCGCATCTGCTATGTACTTCCTATTCCGGACAGATGTCTGTTATCAGTGATATTCAATTCGATTACATTTTTTCTAATAATGCAAAATGACTTCCTCATCGTATTCTAGATGGTCTACTACAACATCGTCTGCAGAACCTTCAAACAAACATCGTTATTGCGACAGATGCTTCGCAATATGAAGAAAAGTCAGGTGTAGGTATATTTTTCCCGATTCTTCATCGGTCATTTTCTCTTCGGCTGTCCGATTTTATCCCCGTGTTTTTAGCCGAATTCATGGCAGTGGTGCTGGCTCTACGCAAATTAGGCCCATATAGTACGTCAGCCGTGATAGTCACTGATTCATTATCATTGTGCTCATCCCTCACTACTCGTGACTCGCGTAATGAGGACGTTTCATTCATTGTTACCTGGTTACTCTAGAAATGTGCGTTCAATTTGGGTGCCTGGCCATAAAGACTTATAAATGAAATTGCAGATTCTCTAGCCAAGGCATCGATAAACGGCTCGATTTTCCCGTATTGTCATTCGACTGCTCATGTCACTGCTGCTAGATTTCGCAGGATTGTCATTATGCTGGCAATGTCAGGCTCTGCTCTTACTAACTCTATGGGTTACACAGATCCTCTGCCATTGGCACAGATATTTTGCCAAATACAGAAAATTGAAGTGACCATCACGAGGCTGCACTGCCGTATACCTAGGTTAAACTGCTACTTATACACAGGTCTGGTCTGGTCCCCTCACAATTATGCTCAATCTGTAGCGAAGCGGAGACAATAGACCATTTCTTGTTGTCTTGCAGGCGTTTTTCTGTAATAAGAAAAAGACTGCTGGAAATCCCGCTTTGTAATATTGGCCTAGATTTATCGGAGCCTGTGATCCTATCTTTTGGACCCTCTATTATTGGGTTCACTCACAAAAATGCTTGCTTGGCAATCCAAAGTTATCTGATTAAATCTAATCGATTGCCGTACTAAACTGATCGTCCCCCTCCCCACCATACTTTTCATTTACTCATTTATTTCTTTTTTTTACCTATCATTAGTTTTACCCTCTCACAAAATCGTGCTTTCTAAGCCTTCAAATCGTTAATTCCTTTGTTTTTATACCATGAACATAACCACCGGATTCATGGCCAATCACCCACTGTGTGTATGCGCCACAACCACTCAGGTGAACAACAACACATGACTAACGGGTATATTTACCAATGCAAATGCCTACTGCCCTATGTTGGGGCGGGAAAATGGTATAAGAGTTAGGAGAGAAGAATGCAATATGTGAAACAAGCAGCAGCATCGCCGCCCACAGTGACGAACCTAACAATGTGAAATCTTTGGCGCAGTCATTTCAAGCGTTCAGATAATCAAACTGCTCTGCTGGTTTTCTATACCATTACGCAAACACATTCTTCTCAATCAATTGACACATTCGGAATGCTGAGTGGCTGAATTTTTCTGATAATTTATACTATGTGAGCATTGGTAGACACACGTTAAGAATGCGTTAAGAATGTTTTAGAGAAGATATTCATAGCATCGTTACGTGAGAGCACTGTACCGAGTGACTGGCTGTTAGCAAGAGTTGTGCCCGTCTTTAAAACTGGTGTTACGGAACAGTATTTGCCTTGACGAAGAGGCGAGCAGTGTGAAGACGACGACGAAGATTAGAGGCTACAATCACTAGAAGAAATTGCGAAGGGATTAGAGATTAGATTTTCTTCCGTATTGCCAAGTTGTTCTCGCTTACGAAGGGCATCAGATGATTTTACAGAAATCTCTACGTTGGAATTGGCTGAAATTGTGGAGCGGCTTCCAGATTCAGCTCCCGGCGTGGATGGGGTAACATCTGCTGTGATCAGAATCTTATTTAAGGAAGCTTCTGATGACCTTTTAGCTGTTGTAAATTACTCAATTCGGTTTTCATGGATTCCGTCTGCGTGGAAAATTGCTAAAATCATCCCAATTCTTAAAAATCACGGGGAAGGATATACAATAGATAATATTAGACCAATTGCCCTAACTTCAAATTTGGTTAAATTAATCGAAAGAATTCTATATGCCCGTATGATTAAATTTATACAGAACAAAGACTTGCTTAGCCCCTGCCAAATTGGATTCCGACCATCATGTTCCATTTGGCATGCTCACGTGGACTTAGAAAGTAGAATGAAATTAGCACGGCGACAGAGGCAAATAGGTGCTCTCGTGACGTTGGACAATTCCAAAGCATACGACAGCGTAGAACACTTAATCGTATTAGATATATTGCGAAGTCTAGAGATTCCAAATTATTTCTCAAACTGGATTGATGAATTTTTAAATGGAAGAACATTTTACTGCTCTCTAAGAGGCTTTTCCTCGAGTATTTATAATCAATCACGCGGTGTTCCTCAAGGAGCTGTCACTTCACCATTACTTTTTAACATTCAGATGTGTTCCATTCCTCTTCATCAAGATGTACAAACATACGTATACGCAGATGACATTGCTTTCTTCGCATCAGACAGTGATATCCACTCTCTATATTATGGACTACAGAACTACCTCTGCGCCATAGAAACCTGATTAAACAAAATTCGCCTTTCACTTAACGTTAGAAAATCCTCGATATTCGTTCTTAACAATCCCGTTAACATATCACTATCCTATCGCCTCGAGACTATACCTCAAGTGGAGTCTGTGAAATATTCAGGTGTAGTATATGACGGTTCCCTCAGCTGGCTCGGCCATATTGACCATATAGTTAAAAAAGGAGTGAGAGCCGTTGGTATGCTACGTAAGATGTGCAACAGTCGGACCTGAATGCGGAGAGATCCACTTTTAATGATATATAAAATGTATGTGCGGCCCATTTTAGAATTTGGATGTGTATTATTTTCTGGTGCGCCAGCTTATAAATTACGTCCCCTTGTTCTGCTTGAGCGGGAAGCCCTACGACTGTGTTGTGGATTACCGAAATGTGTTGCCAATAACATACTACACCAAGAAGTCAGGTTGCCCTCAATATTGTGTAGATTTCGTTTACTGACGGTGCAAACAGTCTTAAAATTGTATGAATCCCCTATTACAAGATTAGAATACATATTCATTTCCCAGCCTGCACTATTCTTCGGAATACACTGACCTCGTTTTCATACACCCCAGGTGGTCTTCGTACAAACATTAATCAATCCCTTAAATGTACGTATCTGGGAGGTGCCGCCTATTTGTGATGTGCGAGAGAACCTACAAATCATATATGATGACATCTACCCAAACAACGCAAAACTCGTTTCTTAATATATTAAACGGCCTATTACAAGACCATTTATTAAGTTTATCTATAAGTACGGTCATTGCGACAGACGCCTCACAGTGTGAAGAAAAATCTGGAATTGGCATTTTCTCTCCTGCTCTAGATTGGTCATTCGCAATCAGGATTCCGGACTTCTTTTCCGTATTTCTGGCTGAATTTCTAGCTGTAGTTCTAGCCCTACGCAAACTAAATTCATCAATATCGGCGGTAGTAATAATAACAGATTCTTTATCTTTATGTTCCTCGCTCACAGCAAATAGTGTCACTAACCTTTTACGTACATTTCATTTTCTAGTGCCTGCCCACATAAATTTAATTAGATTGCTTTGGGTGCCTGGACATAAAGGATTAGTCATGAACGAAATGGCTGACAGTCTCGCGAGAGCGGCCCTCCGTGGCCCTGTATTACGATTACTTCCTACAATAGCTTACCTAACGACTACTAGATTCAGGAGATATTCAATTATTCAAGACTTCTTGAACCCAGCTGTAGCTAATTTCTCAGAATATCGACACCTCCTATTCCCTTGGCCCAAAAATTCCTTTCACACCAGAAAAACTGAAGTCATCTTTACCCGATTACGTTGTCGGGTACCAATATTAAACTTCTATCGTCACAGGGCTGGTCTGGTGCCCTCCCCTCTGTGCCCATTCTGTGGAGAAGATGAAACAATAGATCATTTTTTCATATTCTGCCGCCGTTTTTCTTCTTTAAGGAAAAATATTCTAGAATCAAAATTTACACAGCTTGGTTTAAGCTTTTCTATTCTAAACATCCTTTCACTAGGAGCCTCCTCTCTTGGAAAGTGCCACAGGGATATTTGCTCAGCCGTGGAGGAATTTATAAGTGCTTCAAATAGATTTTCATGACTTCTTAAATATTTTATTTTTGTTCATTTTCTCCAGTTAGCTTTACCGATTTTAGTATTAAAAAGATTGCCTAATTCCATTCAAATCTTGGCCAATCCCCCGCAGTGGGTATGCGGAATCAGATAAGGCATACCATACCATACCATACCATACTGCGGGCTGTGGCTTCTTAGCCAAGTGCGGCGCATTTCTTTGTAAATATACTTGTATATAGCTTTTCGTCTGCGTCTTCCTACGTAACATATCTGGTGGAGGTGGACGTTCCCTGTACACTCTAAAAAAAGGGGGAATGAGAATGGAGCAACGGGCTCTGTTCCTCCTTCAGGCCAGCGAGTTCCTCCTTCGAGCAAGGTTCACGCGCTGCGCCCTCTTGCGGCAATCGTAAATGAAGGAACTTTCCTCCCTTAGCGCGAGCACCCCGGGACCTGAAAATGAGTTGCGCCGTGATCCCGTGTAGCGCATTGCGATTTCATCAGCTGCGACCGATCGGTTCCATCTGTACGAGCACCATAGGCGATCACTCCACCCACTGACTGTGTTTGAGTGCCTTCAATGTGCTGCATGGATACTTCATCGCGCAACGATGCGCATGCGATATGAACGTCGGTGGAGGAAGGTTGATCGCAAAACAGGCAAGTTATTTTATTCTCGATCATTGGTATCCGCATACGAATTGCTCTCAGCAATAGGCTATACATTTTAGACGCAGTCCTGTTAGACAGTATTTACTGCACCGAGATGCAAGCAAGACCTTAAAATGTATTGGTAATCTAGATCTTCTTGCTCATGCATGTAGGGGATAGTGCTTAAGGATATTTCTTTTCTTTATTCTCGCGGTACATGCGGCTGTCGTGCGATAATTATTAGTGCGAAAGTGCCTATTAAGTTGCGTTAACAAAAAACAAATATCTGGAAACGCGTACGTGTAATGAAAGCGGTGCAGAAAGTGACCAATAGTATACCGAAATCGATCGCCACTGAAATTTATGGCCGCAGTGGCTATGGTGCTTTATTTCCTTGTGGTCGCGGCTTCGACTCCAGTTCCTGTGGCCGATTGCGGTGGGGGCGGAATTTGAAAGCAACTGTAGTCTCTTGTCAAGTTTTTATGCAAATTGTAACATATTATTCTACAGCTATTTAACTATGTTGTTTATGTGGTTCAAAACAAAGAAGGCCAAGTGATCTGATTTGTTTTTAATGCACCATGCTACATCATATTCGGTTTGAAAAACACTGTGTCCACTTTTTTCAGTGTCATGCGTTACTGCATTTGAGAATGACATCTTCACAATTCATTTTTTTATTCCTTTTAGAATACATGGCTAACTGGAACAAGCACTGGACATTTATATGTAAATCATCGAAGTGGAAGTTTAGCACATCAAAAGACGCGACTTAATTGCTTCTATAACCTGCATGGCTTCTGAAAATAAATACAGACGCCAGAGCCAACCATAAATGACAATTGCCGATTTTGTTGTGTTTGCTGCTTTGTTGTGATGTCTTGCAATAATTAATTGTTTCGTGAATTTCCATCAATGTTGTTGAATTCCACCAATCTTGACTGCTTAAAAATTACCGAGATTGCTGGCAAAGGTGTGTGATAATAAAGCAATCTTGCCATGCTGTAATAAAGTGTGCATTTATTTACTCTTGCCTCCGTCACTATCTTAATTTAAAATTGCTTTCAAACGAAAGCAAACTTAACGCGTTGTCAGCCAAACTGGCAAGCTTTACAGGCGAGATGTTGCATGTTCAGATGTCACGAGCATTAGGTGTTATGCATCAAAAATGCTTTCGAATCGTTGTTGTCCTGAATTAATTTTTAGCTACTCCTTCATGAAATCCCTCTTTCCCACTAGTCCACATAATTATCAGCCTTACTTTGCCGTGCCAGTCCTTAAAAGCCTATACATAGTTGTGTTATACATCTACTGCTTGTAATAAATTATCAACAAGCCCAAATTGCCATTTAAGAGTCTGTCGCCTTTTACTAGCTAATAACATAATAAATCTGCACAATTCAAAAGTACTGCCATCCAATGATGTTTAAAAAATCGCACTACAATGATTAAAAACGAAAGTAATGTAATTAACATATAACAAAAGTAAAAACAAATATACTATGATGAACAAAAGCACACTACCTGAGCAAGAAACTGTTTTAAGACTCTGTGGAAGAAATAAGCAGGTGTCTGCCACAGTTTCAATAAGGCATCACAATAGTCTGATCAAATACATTATGGTTCTTCCAGAAGCAAAAAAAAAACAAAAAAGTACACTTCTACAACACTGTATGCAAAGCCAACTAGTAATACGTACAGTGGCACAGTTGATGTCTGCAAATCAATACATAGCAATTCTTTATTGTAACTTGCCTTACAAATAAAATCGACCGTGGTGAATATTATCCATCTGTAACACTCGAAGATGCAGGCAATATGGCACATAAATAGAAAGCATGCGGCACCTAAAGGGGCCATGACAAACCACAGCCTTCAACAGCGCACCACATCCATTTATATGCGTTCCACCTCGTCAAGCCGGGTTCAATGTCACCAGCAGCCATAAGAAAAGATGGGTTTCGGCATGTGTGCATCAAAGCATTGCTCAGAAGTTATATCTTGACAAATAAGCAAAACAGGGGCGAAATAGCCATTTTTTAAATGTGCAGAAACAATACGAAAGCCAGCCATTGAGAATCCTGAAGGGAAGGTGCCTGTGACATATAAATGCCAACAGAAGTATATGCCGTTAGGATCCGCTTTTAAGTGCCTTTTTGTGCCTACATGAAAGTGAACTTTGAAGAGTGCTTGTATCTCAGTGGCTTTGGGATGCCTGAATGCCAAGTACACCATGCAATGAGGGTTGTCTTCAGGAATGTACTCTGCATATATTTGGGGAAGCAGCCGAAAGAGGCACCATTTTTGGCTTGCTGATCCCCTAAGGCTGGCTTTTCCACTACGAAATGCGTCCCTAATGGCAGGAGGTATGGCCTTTTTGTCATGAAAGCCATACTTGAAGGACAATGTTTTTTCAAGGTCCTGCTTGCAGATCACTCCGTCAGCAACTAAACCTTCCAAAACGTGGGGAAGAACACAGTCAATACCCCCTTCAAGTATGTCATGCATGGCATCAGGAGGTGATTGTTCAGTGACATCAAACTCTTCAAGGCCTTGCAATGGCGATACATTTGTAATGCTGTACAAGGGCCCATTTATAGCTGGGTCAAGTGTGAATGCTTTAAGGTGGCTCTTATGTGCTGCACTTGTCCTCTCGATACAGTCATCCAAATTATGCAGCATCCGCAATTGTCTGTGCTGAGCTAAGAAGTAATGGCAGACTGTGCCGCTGCTAAAGCAGCACTGGAGACCTGCCAAGAGGTGCATTGAGAGGTTATCTCCCGAGAATGCCACAGTCACAACATTAAAGTGCAGACTGCCAGTGCCCCCTCCATTCTTTTATATTAAATTTAGGTCCTGCACGAGTGGCAGTAGCACTTAGGCCAGGCCATGTCGTAGCATGACACGGTACTCCACAACTAGAAGCAAGTGAATGGCACTGAGTTTTGACCGATGCCGAGGATGCAGATTCAAAATAGAAAAGTTAACTGGTAAAATTTTGTGCCGTCCAGCAGCACCACCAAGAGGGTTTACAAGCTCCAGCTCATCAGTGTACAAAAGCAGAAATATAGTGCCATGACTGGCATCCTGTGCAAGCTGACGGTACTGACTGAATGCATTGCCATCAGCAAAGTCATAGAGCACATCTTGCGATTTTGACACAGACTATGAAATGCATTCTAGCAAGTCCTCGCATTTCAAGAAATTTGTTAACAGTTTAGAGATAGAAATATAACATGTAAAGTCTTTGCAACTGCCAGTCTGCAGTGGCATCTGAGTAGCTTCAGTGTAAATAAAGTGCTCCGAAAGGTATTTTTTTCTCATGTGAGTACTTGTCAAGTCGGAAAATATATTGACAACAATATCCGCAGCATTCAGTTGGCATGCCAGGTTTTCTATTGTGCACGGTGCCACATTTTTTCCTCTAGGAGCTTTGCAGTTTTTTTGAACATCCCTTCTATGACATCATAAATGAGGGCTTTCACAAGGGTGAAAATTTCATCTGTGGTACTCAACGGTAGCTGCAACTTTTCCGTGATTCTGATGTAGAACATCGCTATCTGCTTCCCTGATTGTCGCAATGAAGTCAAAGTTCGAAGCAGTGTCATCACTGTTTGTATGTGATGAAGTTGAGGCATCAGTTACGATGCATTTTCTCCAGTTGCTTCACCACAGCCAAAGTCAGGTGTGTGCTCATCGGCGCTAATGCCAGCGGCCTTTGTGTGAAAGCGATGCACGTGCTTCTTGTAGGCGAAGTAATGGCGAAATGATGCCGCGCAATTCTCTATTCCACATAATACGCAGAAATACGGCTAACAACTGGGGACGTCTTCTGAAATGTTCCACTTCAGTGATATCTCGCGTCTCGCCTTCAGGCACTGAGGACGTGACGGCCGCATTTGGGCGGAAAGTAAAAATGCTCGTACAGTGCATTGGATGCACGTTTAAGAACCTCGAAAATACATTATAGAATTTCTTTCTATGCTAAACTATAATGTACGATATAGATTGTTCAATGGTTCTTTTTGTCTCAACATCTATACGCATGTATGCTGGGACAGTGCCTCCTTTATTTTTAGAAAAATAGAGAAGGCGCTGGCTGGTAGTGTCATCGTCGACGCAGCACCGGCAACTAGGAGAGCGCTTTTCAACCGGGTCGTACCATTCGAAAGGTAAGTAATCGCGCTTGCTAACTTCACTCGCATTGTGCGTGCTCCTCGCGTGTGCACAGAGTGCGTGAGCGTAGGACATGGTACTCCCACGACAACAGTAATACCTGTGCTGATGCTTGCTGAGTGCCGGTTGGCAGAATTTAGTTATGCAAGTTTGTTGCCTCAATGCAAAATTGAAAATCTTGATAAGCGTCTTCTTCCGATGAGAAATATTACGTTCGGAAATAATCGTCATCATGTGCGCCTGTGCGTGAGCTCCCCCTTTTCTGCTGAAGTTGCATAATAGCGACCCATGTGCTTCACCGATTCTTACTGCAATCCCGTTTCCTCGCTTATAAATGCTTCGACGTCGTAAATAATCTCTGCTTATGAGGTTTTCGGTTTACGAGCAGTTTATTAGAAAAAAATCACAGCTTGCTACTAGTACAGCTTACTTTTAAGACAAGGCGTGTTGACATAACTTATACGCAACTAAACATGACGGGAAAGTTGCTTATGAAAGAAAAAAGAAATGAATTGTTATGTAAAGAAACATTTGTTTGTGATGTGCTGCTCCTGCGTGTGTTGAAAATTTTACTGAGATGAAGGGGCCCTATTATCATGTGCACTGTTGCCACCCTGCACTAGTGCAAACATTGTTTTCGTGACTATTTTTAGGTGCTCCTCGCATGTGTTCACCATGTGACAGCTTTAATGGGCTACTGCTATAAGTCAACACATAATTTATTTGTAGTGGCAAGGCTGTGACCACATAACGGAGGGGACTCCTTGGCTATGGCCGCTGTGGTGCAACGTGTAATCTGGATGGTTGAGTCAGGTATATATGAAGTGTACGTGTTCCAAATAGTAGGATCTCAGTATCATTCGTTGATAAGTTAGTCGACGTATTACTCAACACAGCTTACTAAATTGACTAAATATTTATGCAACTTGCTGCTTATTTGTGTTCATAGCTGTTTTGCACACATTATCACGTTCTATAAGAAAACTAGACTCAACATGTTGTGATGAGTATTTTTTTTCAACAATCGCTTGGCTGCGATTAACATTTCATTTTTGCCTAAGTACACAGTGTGTTCATTACTTTTTATTTTGGTTTCATTGTTTTGAAACTTTTTCATGCTGTAGCTTTTATTTCCGATTTTCATCTGTTTATGCTACACGCTCGTGTAGTATCTGCGTATGTAAGAATTCAAAGTGTAGTGGGCCAAATTTGTCACAGGTCTAAGCGCATGGCGTGCTTAGCATTGTTTAACATATTTACAATTATTTGTCTTGTTCCCAGAATAAATACCACTGGCAAATGCACATTCGACGAGCTTGGAACTTCTTGAAATGATACATGAAAGCCAGTATTCACTGTGCTGCAGCTACTGCACCAGTGAGGTGTTTTCTAGTAAGCTTGCTATTTTATTTTATATTCATGGCAAGCCATTCCGATGCATGTAAGTAGGCATTGTAGCATTGCGAGTCTGTCTAGTTACATTGTTTTTCACTTTACGTCAATACAGCATAGACCACAGAGTTAGCTGGTAGATAGTTCAGTGTATGGATACTGTCTCATTAAAGAAACACACTACTTCGCACATGATGCTTAAATGTCTGCTTGCTCTTATGGCATTTGCTGGTTATTGCCCAATGTTGCTCATCAAATGCATTTGATTTCAACATGAGCACAGAGAACATTCTGATTGACACTAGTGTAATTTTAATAGCGATAATCAACCAGCCAAGGCTTAATTCTACAGCTCTCAAGAATTATTTCTAATACTTTGGGTTCCTTTCCATGTGTTCTGTTTCATCCTGTGTTTCATCAGCACAGTGGGCAGTCCTTTAAAATTATTCATTCTACTTGGCGCTGTTCAGGTAGAAAATGTTAACCAGCAAGTCCAAATTATAATGCTATCGGTAAGACTTCTATTACTGGGTGGATGAATACAAAGTGCTATATGTAATTGTAAAAGTATTTTTGACAGAGATACCGGTGTCTAGAACAAGCACCATATGCACTGCAACTCCTATAGTGTTAAGTTGGGTAGGCAAGTATCTATGCTAAGTATACTTGCACATATACTTTCTACATATTAGCTAGTATTTTAGCTACATGAAAGACCGTATGTTGTGACTGCTGAAGTCAAATTTATGATTGATGTGCCTGCCTGTTTTTGTTGTGCACTTACTGCTGTGGTGTCTTAAGCATTGTAGCCATGTGACAACTGAAGCATTGCAACAATGTGTAAGCTAGCTTGCACCTACTATTGCTACAGTATGCCAACAGATACCTATCACCATATTTGTGCATTTTCTGAGAAGCAGCTATGGCTATGTGCAATTTGTAGTATCCTTATGAGTTTGCCAGTCAGTTCACGTAACTTTTGATGACATAATTTACAGAGAGGGAAGGGAAACCGTACAACATGAATGCTGTTAAAAAGGGACTTTTTATTTTGATGGAAGGATTCAAAATAACAATAAAACTGGATGTGTGCTTATATCTTACACAAGTCATATCAAAGGGAAGGCGGAAGTTGTAATACAAAGGCATAAAATCACGATAAACAGTATTTGCATTAAAAAATGTGGATAAGCACAGACTAATTTCGTTCCCTTGTCATCAAGAAAGCGTGCTTTTTCATGAATTGATAACGGGGCTGGCTCACACGTCTCGTTTGTGTGGTATGCCTCACTGATTTCTCTTGGCACTCTTTCCCCGTTTGTGAAAACCAATGAACAATCTTAATCCGACCTGAAGCCCTATCATGACAATGCACGGCCATGTTGAGCAAGCATACTGGCCTTTCGAGTGAAATGTGATGATTTATTTGGCACGTATTTAGATAACAGCCAGTCTGTCCTGTATACATTTGACCACCTGTGAAAGGAATACAGCACACTGCCACGCACACTAGACAAATTTGGTGGTATCCTTAACCAAGCAAACCTCGCTTGCCTGCTCCCCTTTCTCAATTCACTTGTGGACTGTTGTGCATAGCAGCCCACAGGTGAAGTGAGAAAGGCACCCAGGCAAGCGAGGCTTGCTTAGTTAGAGATACCACCAAATTTGTCTTGTGTCCGTCAGTGCTAGTGTGGTCTATTCCTTTGATCATCTGTATATTTGGTCGAATGTACATGGGGCAGACTGGCCGGCTGGTGCCTCAACATGCATCCAGGAGAACACGTTAATCATCACATTTCACTCGAAAGCCCAGTATGCTCAATCGACATGGCCGTGCATTGTCATGATAGGGCTTCAGGCCAGATTAAGATTGTTCATTGGTTTTCACAAACAGGGAAAGAGTGCCAAGAGAAATCAGTGAGGCATACCACACAAACGAGACGTGTGAGCCAGCCCCGTTATCAATGCATGAAAAAGCACGCTTTCTTGATGACAAGGGAACAAAATTAGTCTTTGCCTATCCACATTTTTAATGCAAATACTGTTTATTGTGATTTTATGCCTTTGTATTACAACTTCCGCCTTCCCTCTGATATGACTTGTGTAAGATATAAGCACACATCCAGTTTTATTGTTATTTCGAATCCTTCCATCAAAATAAAAACTCCCCTTTTAACAGCATTCATGTTGTACGGTTTCCCTTCCCTCTCTGTAAATTATGTCATCAAAAGTTACGTGAACTGACTGGCAAACTCATAAGGATACTACAAATTGCACATAGCCATAGCTGCTTCTCAGAAAATGCACAAATATGGTGATAGGTATCTGTTGGCATACTGTAGCAATAGTAGGTGCAAGCTAGCTTACACATTGTTGCAATACTTCAGTTGTCACATGGCTACAATTCTTAAGACACCACAGCAGTAAGTGCACAACAAAAACAGGCAGGCACATCAATCATAAATTTGACTTCAGCAGTCACAACATACGCTCTTTCATGTAGCTAAAATACTAGCTAATATGTAGAAAGTATATGTGCAAGTATACTTAGCATAGATACTTGCCTACCCAACTTAACACTATAAGAGTTGCAGTGCATATGGTGCTTGTTCTAGTCACCGGTATCTTTGTCAAAAATACCTTTACAATTACATATAGCACTTTGTATTCATCCACCCAGTAATAGAAGTCTTACCGATAGCATTATAATTGGGACTTGCTGGTTAACATTTTCTACCGGAACAGCGCCAAGTAGAATGAATAATTTTAAAGGACTGCCCACTGTGCTGATGAAGCAAAGGATGAAACAGAACACATGGAAAAGAACCCAAAGTATTAGAAATAATTCTTGAAAGCTGTAGAATTAAGCCTTGGCTGGTTGATTATCACTATTAAAATTACACTAGTGTCAATCAGAATGTTCTGTGTGGCCATGTTGAAATCAAATGCATTTGATGAGCAACATTGCAAGAACCAGCAAATGCCATAAGAGAAAGCAGACATTTAAGCACTATGTGCGAAGTAGTGTGCTTCTTTAATGAGACAGTATCAATACACTGAACTATTTACCAGCTAACTCTGCGGTCTATGCTGCATTGACGTAAAGTGAAAAACAATGTAACTGGACAGACTCGCAATTGCTACAATGCCTACTTGCATGCATCGGAATAGCTTGCCATGAATATAAAATAAAATAGCAAGCTTACTAGAAAACACCTCACTGGTGCAGTAGCTGCAGCACAGTGAATAATGGCTTTCATGTATCATTTCAAGAAGTTCCAAGCTCGTCGAATGTGCATTTGCCAGTGGTATTTATTCTGGGAACAAGACAAATAATTGTAAATGTTAAACAATGCTAAGCACGCCCTGTGCTTAGACCTGTGACAAATTTGGCCCACTACACTTTGAATTCTTACATACGTAGATACTGCACGAGCGTGTAGCATAAACAGATGAAAATCGGAAATAAAAGCTACAGCATGAAAAACAGTTTCAGAACAATGAAACCAAAACAAAAAGTAATGAACACACCGTGTACTTAGCAAAAATGAAATGTTTATCGCAGCCAAGTGATTGTTGAAAGAAAAACTACTCATCACAACATGTTGGGTCTCTAGTTTTCTTATAGAACATGATAATGTGCACAAAACAGCTATGAACACAAATAAGCAGCAAGTTGCATAAATATTTAGTTAATTTAGTAAGCTGTGTTGAGTAATACGTCGACTAACTTATCGACGAATGATACCAAGATCCTATTTGGAACACGTACACTTCATACATACCTGACTCGACCATCCAGATTACACTTTGCACCACGGCAGCCATAGCCAAGGAGTCCCCTCCGTTATGTGGTCACAGCCTCGCCACTACAAAATAAGTTGTGTTAACTTATAGGAGTAGCCCATTAAAGCTGTCACATGGTGAACACATGCGAGGAGCACCTAAAAATAGTCACGAAAACAATGTTCGCACTAGTGCAGGGTGGCAACAGTGCACATGATAATAGGGCCCCTTCATCTCAGTAAAATTTTCAACACACGCAGGAGCAGCACATCACAAACAAATGTTTCTTTACATAACAATTCATTTCTTTTTATTGCGATAGCAATTATATGGACACTCAAAAGCAGATTTCTGCCGTCGCCGTCGCCGTGAGGTTCCGTATGAGGTCATTTGGAGAAGAAATCGTCGCCGCGCGCCGAACGCTGTATGTGCGAGTGAAAGGGCGCGAGGGGCGCGTCTTTCACGGCGAGTGAACGCACGGCGGAGAACAAACGCGCGTTCTGCGCCGTGCTCGCTTAAGGGCTGCAGAAGTAGGCGTCTCTGTTCTCCTTCACAATCACCATGTATGTAGAGCAAACGCGCCTTCTTCCGACGAGCGAGATGCCGTGGGGGAGGGGGAGGGAAGGGAGGCGACGTTTAGCTGCGGCACGCAGTGCCTATTTATATCAGAGGCTCCGGCAACAGTCACCAACGCCGCACGCATTTTGAGCGAACGCGGGCAAAACGCCGATGGCGTCGACAACAGTTCTGCGTGTTGCCGATGCTGCTGCATGTCCAAGTTTATACAGCTGATAAAGCTAATATCATTACTCTGTATAGCTCTCTACAAGTTTGCTATCGCAATTGATGCTTCGCCTTTCAGGTGAAACTGCGACAACTTTTTTCTTTCATAAGCAACTTTCCTGTCATGTTTAGTTGCGTATAAGTTATGTCAACACACCTTGTCTTAAAAAGTAAGCTGTACTAGTAGCAAGCTGTGATTTTTTTCTCATAAACTGCTCGTAAACCGAAAACCTCATAAGCAGATATTTACGACGTCGAAGCATTTATAAGCGAGGAAACGGGATTGCAGTAAGAATCGGTGAAGCACATGGGTCGCTATTATGCAACTTCAGCAGAAAAGCACAGGTGCACATGATCATGATTATTTCCGAACGTAATATTTCTTATCGGAAGAAGACGCCTTATCAAGATTTTCAATTTCCCATTGAGGCAATAAACTCGCATAACTAAATTCTGCCAACCGGCGCTCAGCAAGCATCAGCACAGGTATTACTGTTGTTGTGGGAGTACCATTTCCTACGTTCACGCATTCTGTGCAAACATGGGGAGCACGCACAATACGCGTGTAGTTAGCAAGCACGATTACTTACCTTCCAAACGGTACGACGCGGTCGAAAAGCGCTCTCCAAGTTGCCGGTGCTGCATCGACGATGTTAGTCCCAGCTAAAACCCCTCCATACGCGTTTTCGCCGGCCAGGTTAAGTACCGCCAACCTACCCCCCTCCTCCACGCTCCTCCCTCGCTCACCCCTTCAGTTTCCGGCGTCAAGCGGAACTTACGTAGTTAAGCGGAAGCGACGTCACTGCTGCGTAGGGGTGCGAGCGTGAAACAAACGAAAATTCAGAAACTGGAAATCCCGGAAGTAGAAAAACCGGAAACGGAAACCCCGGAAGCGGAAACTGCGGAAGCGGAACTGGTTTGACCGACGAATCAGGGTACAGCGGCACACATGAAAGGTTGGCGCTACTTAGCAGAAGCGGCGGTGGCGCGTGGATGGAGGGGCTTTAGTCCCAGCCAGCGCCTCCTCTATTTTTCAAAAAATAAAGGAGGCACTGTCGCAGCATACATGCCGCTGCGTAGTGGACGAGCTCAGGCACGCTAATAATTCGCATGCTTTCTTTGCGACATGCACCCAACTTTCCACAACCATGACACAAAGGCAACGCACTACCCCGCACGAAAATCGTTGGTCCACATTTGCCTGGCGTTGGCGAGCATAAGGCGAGTTTGCAGCAAGACACAAGCTATCTTCTCGCACTATTATTGAAGCTAACTACGTCACATATCATTACCGCAAACACAAAAACACACGATCAAACGGATCGTAGCAGTAGCGAAGCAGCTCGCACATCCAACAAGCACGTTGTAGACGATGATGATGATGATGATGTAGTAGCGGCCAGCCTCTTTGTAACGGGTGGACACACGCAATGTCCTGGCCTCGGCGCCACCTTGACAACGGCGCCACCTGCACACTAGTGAGGCTGTGGTGGCCTCCGTGATACATGAATATTAACTAGCCGTGTTGCGCCCAACTATGTTGCGAGACAAAAAGGTTTAGCGTAGAAATAAATTCTGTAATGTAATTTCGAGGTTCTTAAACGTGCATCCAATGCACTGTACGAGCGTTTTTACTTTCTGCCTAAAAGCGGCCGTCACGTCCTCGAGCCCAGTGGTAGGGTGGCTAGTGTCGCAACGCCGTAGCCACGGGAATACGTTAAAAGCCTGTAATTAAACCATTCAAAATTCTGCGTCTTTATATTAAAAGGTCTGTGTGCATTGCCTGTACCTGTCATACCACCTAATACGTTTAGGTTTGTATTACCAGCAATTGTTTAACTTGGCAGAAAACTGATTTGCATTCCGGCACAATTGGGTGGTCGCATTTCGTGCCTATATAAGGTCCTGCGGAAGTACACGGAGCATGTAGAAAAAAAAAAAGGTGATTACATTGCTCACGCGTTAACATTCAGAAATTGCATCGTGTTTTTGCTGTTTTTGTCTGGGGTTCCACGTGGGAAAGAACTAAACGAACAAGTATTTTTAGACGTGTCCGCCTAGGAGGACTTGGCCTGTCACATCTGTATCTTAGACAGCTGGTGAATCGTTTTATGTTTTTTCGCAATGCTACTGACCCCTTTTTACGAACTGTGTGCCAAGTGAGGTTAGGTAAACACCTGCCAAACTTAATTGTGTGGTCAGAAAATATGCCAGGTAGCATTTCTGGGTATATGAGAGAAGTGTACCTTTCGTGTCGTATCTTACAAAATCATTTCTCCCTCGAATACCTCTGTGGCGTATCGCGGAAAAAACTATACAAAGACCTATGTGATGTATTTCTTCCCGCTCCCCTGTATAGAACCCAATACAATGATGGTCCAGGTAAAGACATCTTAAAAAGGGTAAAAAACATGCCTGTTAGGGGAGGTGTCAAAACCTTCTTCTTTAAACTGCATACTAATACGCTAGAAGTAAAGACATATATGGAAGAAAAAGGAATGTTCGTACCTTGGGGCACTCACTGTTTTATATGTAGGAAACCAGAGACAATTGAACACGTTTTTCTAGATTGTTCCGGAGGTTACTTCTTTTGGGACATACTTCAAAGAACTTTAAAAAAAGACTTACCTATAGATAGCTACGGCATTAGATTTTTACCGATCAATAACGACGAAGGCATCCCATTCGACATGATAATGCTCCTGGGCCTACATAGTATTTGGTTGTCAAGAATGGCCTATCGTCATGCAGATATTGACGCGCGGCCAATAAGGAGTTACTTTCGCGAATCTGTTAGCAGAATGGTTCAAGTGTATAAACTTCATGAACCCGAACCAGACTGGCTTCCTAGGTTAGAAGGGCTGATGTACATGCCCGAGTTTTGATTGTTCCTCTTTTCAGCCCTTGATGTGCTGATATGATTGTACACTGTATTTCTGTGTGAATTTAATAAAGGCAATAAAGAAAGAAAAAAAAGGTGAGTCGTGTCGTTATAAGCGGATGTGTGCATGTTGCTTCTGTCTGTGCTGTATGAATTGTTGTGTCCAACGAATCAGTTCATGATTACGTCTGTGTAAAAAATGCCTATGTATGCTTGTTAATGTGACCACGTGTATTACATAAACTGGACGGTGTGACAATGTGCGTGTGTTGTTGATTCTTAACTGCTCTATGAATTGAATGAGTATCTGTACAGTTGAATACTGCTCTGTGTATATATGACCATTGTGTGAACTCTATTAAGTGGTATATTACAATCTCTGGGAATTAATAGAATGTTACATAAAAAATGTGTCCATATTATTATAACATGTTTCGAGAGTGGGAAATTTTTTTTGTACATACAATTTTTTTGAATCTTTTATTGCCTGTAGCCTCCGAGACCATTGCTCAGTGCGTGCGAATCTCGAAGCCTTGTATTGGCGCCCCTAGTAGCTTCAATCCTAGCTGTTAAGCCTATAGTCGTGTTGCTGTTGCTGGCTTCACTTGCCTGGAGTCAGCCATGTTGGTTTGGAAAGGGAGTAAAAGTTGCTCCAGCCATGAGGGAGGGAAGTTCCTCCATTTAAAGACGAACATAAGGGACATCGCCGTTCCTCCTTCAAAGGAGCAAGGGTCACTCCTTTTTTTTTAGAGTGTACCTCGTCACGGAGCTTCGCAGTGGACGGTACGTCGAGCCTTCCGTCATGGCTCCCGCCGACGACAGCTCGACTCAGCCGGCTCCGACACCTGCTGCCACTTCGACGACCTACATCGCTCTCCCCGCTTCCCGCGATCCTGGCGTATTCTCGGGCAAAGATGGGGAAGACGTCGACGACTGGATCAGCCTGTACGAACACGTCAGCCGCAATAACCGGTGGGACCCTACTATCATGCTCGCCAACGCACTCTTTTACCTCGGTGGCACACCTTGAGTTTGGTTTCGGACACACGAAGATGAGATCACCAGTTGGGATTCGCTTAAACAAAAGCTCCGAGACTTCTTCGGCAACCCCTACGGTCACCAACTTGCCGCGCAGAGAGCGTTATCCGGCCGTGTGCAGTAAGTCCCTAAGTGTGCAGACGTCCACAGAGCCCTACGTCACGTACATTCAGGACGTCTTGGCTCTGTGCCGCAAAGTTAACGCACACATGACTGAGCCAGACAAGGTTTCCCACATCCTCAAAGGCATTGCCGATGACGCCTTCAACTTGCTCGTATTCAACAACGTGGCGACGGTGGATGCAGTTATAAAAGAGTGTCGCCGCCTGGAACTCGCTAAAAGCCGACGTATCGACCAGCAGTTTGCCCGTCTGCCCAACACCCCAGCGACATCTTCCTGTGCCGACGCTCCTCGTCCCAACAACACTGGTGATGTTACCAGGATCGTCCGGCGTGAGATTGAGGCCGCCTATCCAGCTGCCTTCGACTCCAGCTCCTCCAACGCACCTGCAGTCACGGTTTCCCTGATCCAGGCAGTTGTCCGCCAGGACCACGGAGAAAGAATAACAGGAGGCGAAACTCGGGGCCGGCGCCAGCGCGAGCACTGGTCGTGATAATGTCACGCTGGGAGAGGAGGAGACGCTCTGGTGGTGATGATGATGATGATCTATTGGCATCCCCTTTAAAACGGGGCGGCGACAAATAGTCACCTAGCCTGCTTGATTCAGGTATACTATACATGTTCTTTATCTTGCATTTTTGTATACCTATCATTATTTTTCTTTTTCAAAAATTTACCTTGTACCGCTGCCTATGATTTTAAGAGATCAGGTCGCATCCATCTTTTCCCTACTTTTTTTCCACCAGTACTCTAATCGTCTCTTGCTGATCTCTACGGCTGATCTGTTTATGTTTCCTTCCACTTTAAACCCAAGCGCTTCTGGGAGTTGCACGTTACCTACGGTTCTCGCTGGGTGGATCCCGTCGCATTCCATTAGGATGTGCTGAGTGGTCTCTGAGCCAGCCCCGTTATCAATGCATGAAAAAGCACGCTTTCTTGATGACAAGGGAACAAAATTAGTCTTTGCCTATCCACATTTTTAATGCAAATACTGTTTATTGTGATTTTATGCCTTTGTATTACAACTTCCGCCTTCCCTCTGATATGACTTGTGTAAGATATAAGCACACATCCAGTTTTATTGTTATTTCGAATCCTTCCATCAAAATAAAAACTCCCCTTTTAACAGCATTCATGTTGTACGGTTTCCCTTCCCTCTCTGTAAATTATGTCATCAAAAGTTACGTGAACTGACTGGCAAACTCATAAGGATACTACAAATTGCACATAGCCATAGCTGCTTCTCAGAAAATGCACAAATATGGTGATAGGTATCTGTTGGCATACTGTAGCAATAGTAGGTGCAAGCTAGCTTACACATTGTTGCAATACTTCAGTTGTCACATGGCTACAATTCTTAAGACACCACAGCAGTAAGTGCACAACAAAAACAGGCAGGCACATCAATCATAAATTTGACTTCAGCAGTCACAACATACGCTCTTTCATGTAGCTAAAATACTAGCTAATATGTAGAAAGTATATGTGCAAGTATACTTAGCATAGATACTTGCCTACCCAACTTAACACTATAAGAGTTGCAGTGCATATGGTGCTTGTTCTAGTCACCGGTATCTTTGTCAAAAATACCTTTACAATTACATATAGCACTTTGTATTCATCCACCCAGTAATAGAAGTCTTACCGATAGCATTATAATTGGGACTTGCTGGTTAACATTTTCTACCTGAACAGCGCCAAGTAGAATGAATAATTTTAAAGGACTGCCCACTGTGCTGATGAAGCAAAGGATGAAACAGAACACATGGAAAAGAACCCAAAGTATTAGAAATAATTCTTGAAAGCTGTAGAATTAAGCCTTGGCTGGTTGATTATCACTATTAAAATTACACTAGTGTCAATCAGAATGTTCTGTGTGGCCATGTTGAAATCAAATGCATTTGATGAGCAACATTGCAAGAACCAGCAAATGCCATAAGAGAAAGCAGACATTTAAGCACTATGTGCGAAGTAGTGTGCTTCTTTAATGAGACAGTATCAATACACTGAACTATTTACCAGCTAACTCTGCGGTCTATGCTGCATTGACGTAAAGTGAAAAACAATGTAACTGGACAGACTCGCAATTGCTACAATGCCTACTTGCATGCATCGGAATAGCTTGCCATGAATATAAAATAAAATAGCAAGCTTACTAGAAAACACCTCACTGGTGCAGTAGCTGCAGCACAGTGAATAATGGCTTTCATGTATCATTTCAAGAAGTTCCAAGCTCGTCGAATGTGCATTTGCCAGTGGTATTTATTCTGGGAACAAGACAAATAATTGTAAATGTTAAACAATGCTAAGCACGCCCTGTGCTTAGACCTGTGACAAATTTGGCCCACTACACTTTGAATTCTTACATACGTAGATACTGCACGAGCGTGTAGCATAAACAGATGAAAATCGGAAATAAAAGCTACAGCATGAAAAACAGTTTCAGAACAATGAAACCAAAACAAAAAGTAATGAACACACCGTGTACTTAGCAAAAATGAAATGTTTATCGCAGCCAAGTGATTGTTGAAAGAAAAACTACTCATCACAACATGTTGGGTCTCTAGTTTTCTTATAGAACATGATAATGTGCACAAAACAGCTATGAACACAAATAAGCAGCAAGTTGCATAAATATTTAGTTAATTTAGTAAGCTGTGTTGAGTAATACGTCGACTAACTTATCGACGAATGATACCAAGATCCTATTTGGAACACGTACACTTCATACATACCTGACTCGACCATCCAGATTACACTTTGCACCACGGCAGCCATAGCCAAGGAGTCCCCTCCGTTATGTGGTCACAGCCTCGCCACTACAAAATAAGTTGTGTTAACTTATAGGAGTAGCCCATTAAAGCTGTCACATGGTGAACACATGCGAGGAGCACCTAAAAATAGTCACGAAAACAATGTTCGCACTAGTGCAGGGTGGCAACAGTGCACATGATAATAGGGCCCCTTCATCTCAGTAAAATTTTCAACACACGCAGGAGCAGCACATCACAAACAAATGTTTCTTTACATAACAATTCATTTCTTTTTATTGCGATAGCAATTATATGGACACTCAAAAGCAGATTTCTGCCGTCGCCGTCGCCGTGAGGTTCCGTATGAGGTCATTTGGAGAAGAAATCGTCGCCGCGCGCCGAACGCTGTATGTGCGAGTGAAAGGGCGCGAGGGGCGCGTCTTTCACGGCGAGTGAACGCACGGCGGAGAACAAACGCGCGTTCTGCGCCGTGCTCGCTTAAGGGCTGCAGAAGTAGGCGTCTCTGTTCTCCTTCACAATCACCATGTATGTAGAGCAAACGCGCCTTCTTCCGACGAGCGAGATGCCGTGGGGGAGGGGGAGGGAAGGGAGGCGACGTTTAGCTGCGGCACGCAGTGCCTATTTATATCAGAGGCTCCGGCAACAGTCACCAACGCCGCACGCATTTTGAGCGAACGCGGGCAAAACGCCGATGGCGTCGACAACAGTTCTGCGTGTTGCCGATGCTGCTGCATGTCCAAGTTTATACAGCTGATAAAGCTAATATCATTACTCTGTATAGCTCTCTACAAGTTTGCTATCGCAATTGATGCTTCGCCTTTCAGGTGAAACTGCGACAACTTTTTTCTTTCATAAGCAACTTTCCTGTCATGTTTAGTTGCGTATAAGTTATGTCAACACACCTTGTCTTAAAAAGTAAGCTGTACTAGTAGCAAGCTGTGATTTTTTTCTCATAAACTGCTCGTAAACCGAAAACCTCATAAGCAGATATTTACGACGTCGAAGCATTTATAAGCGAGGAAACGGGATTGCAGTAAGAATCGGTGAAGCACATGGGTCGCTATTATGCAACTTCAGCAGAAAAGCACAGGTGCACATGATCATGATTATTTCCGAACGTAATATTTCTTATCGGAAGAAGACGCCTTATCAAGATTTTCAATTTCCCATTGAGGCAATAAACTCGCATAACTAAATTCTGCCAACCGGCGCTCAGCAAGCATCAGCACAGGTATTACTGTTGTTGTGGGAGTACCATTTCCTACGTTCACGCATTCTGTGCAAACATGGGGAGCACGCACAATACGCGTGTAGTTAGCAAGCACGATTACTTACCTTCCAAACGGTACGACGCGGTCGAAAAGCGCTCTCCAAGTTGCCGGTGCTGCATCGACGATGTTAGTCCCAGCTAAAACCCCTCCATACGCGTTTTCGCCGGCCAGGTTAAGTACCGCCAACCTACCCCCCTCCTCCACGCTCCTCCCTCGCTCACCCCTTCAGTTTCCGGCGTCAAGCGGAACTTACGTAGTTAAGCGGAAGCGACGTCACTGCTGCGTAGGGGTGCGAGCGTGAAACAAACGAAAATTCAGAAACTGGAAATCCCGGAAGTAGAAAAACCGGAAACGGAAACCCCGGAAGCGGAAACTGCGGAAGCGGAACTGGTTTGACCGACGAATCAGGGTACAGCGGCACACATGAAAGGTTGGCGCTACTTAGCAGAAGCGGCGGTGGCGCGTGGATGGAGGGGCTTTAGTCCCAGCCAGCGCCTCCTCTATTTTTCAAAAAATAAAGGAGGCACTGTCGCAGCATACATGCCGCTGCGTAGTGGACGAGCTCAGGCACGCTAATAATTCGCATGCTTTCTTTGCGACATGCACCCAACTTTCCACAACCATGACACAAAGGCAACGCACTACCCCGCACGAAAATCGTTGGTCCACATTTGCCTGGCGTTGGCGAGCATAAGGCGAGTTTGCAGCAAGACACAAGCTATCTTCTCGCACTATTATTGAAGCTAACTACGTCACATATCATTACCGCAAACACAAAAACACACGATCAAACGGATCGTAGCAGTAGCGAAGCAGCTCGCACATCCAACAAGCACGTTGTAGACGATGATGATGATGATGATGTAGTAGCGGCCAGCCTCTTTGTAACGGGTGGACACACGCAATGTCCTGGCCTCGGCGCCACCTTGACAACGGCGCCACCTGCACACTAGTGAGGCTGTGGTGGCCTCCGTGATACATGAATATTAACTAGCCGTGTTGCGCCCAACTATGTTGCGAGACAAAAAGGTTTAGCGTAGAAATAAATTCTGTAATGTAATTTCGAGGTTCTTAAACGTGCATCCAATGCACTGTACGAGCGTTTTTACTTTCTGCCTAAAAGCGGCCGTCACGTCCTCGAGCCCAGTGGTAGGGTGGCTAGTGTCGCAACGCCGTAGCCACGGGAATACGTTAAAAGCCTGTAATTAAACCATTCAAAATTCTGCGTCTTTATATTAAAAGGTCTGTGTGCATTGCCTGTACCTGTCATACCACCTAATACGTTTAGGTTTGTATTACCAGCAATTGTTTAACTTGGCAGAAAACTGATTTGCATTCCGGCACAATTGGGTGGTCGCATTTCGTGCCTATATAAGGTCCTGCGGAAGTACACGGAGCATGTAGAAAAAAAAAAAGGTGATTACATTGCTCACGCGTTAACATTCAGAAATTGCATCGTGTTTTTGCTGTTTTTGTCTGGGGTTCCACGTGGGAAAGAACTAAACGAACAAGTATTTTTAGACGTGTCCGCCTAGGAGGACTTGGCCTGTCACATCTGTATCTTAGACAGCTGGTGAATCGTTTTATGTTTTTTCGCAATGCTACTGACCCCTTTTTACGAACTGTGTGCCAAGTGAGGTTAGGTAAACACCTGCCAAACTTAATTGTGTGGTCAGAAAATATGCCAGGTAGCATTTCTGGGTATATGAGAGAAGTGTACCTTTCGTGTCGTATCTTACAAAATCATTTCTCCCTCGAATACCTCTGTGGCGTATCGCGGAAAAAACTATACAAAGACCTATGTGATGTATTTCTTCCCGCTCCCCTGTATAGAACCCAATACAATGATGGTCCAGGTAAAGACATCTTAAAAAGGGTAAAAAACATGCCTGTTAGGGGAGGTGTCAAAACCTTCTTCTTTAAACTGCATACTAATACGCTAGAAGTAAAGACATATATGGAAGAAAAAGGAATGTTCGTACCTTGGGGCACTCACTGTTTTATATGTAGGAAACCAGAGACAATTGAACACGTTTTTCTAGATTGTTCCGGAGGTTACTTCTTTTGGGACATACTTCAAAGAACTTTAAAAAAAGACTTACCTATAGATAGCTACGGCATTAGATTTTTACCGATCAATAACGACGAAGGCATCCCATTCGACATGATAATGCTCCTGGGCCTACATAGTATTTGGTTGTCAAGAATGGCCTATCGTCATGCAGATATTGACGCGCGGCCAATAAGGAGTTACTTTCGCGAATCTGTTAGCAGAATGGTTCAAGTGTATAAACTTCATGAACCCGAACCAGACTGGCTTCCTAGGTTAGAAGGGCTGATGTACATGCCCGAGTTTTGATTGTTCCTCTTTTCAGCCCTTGATGTGCTGATATGATTGTACACTGTATTTCTGTGTGAATTTAATAAAGGCAATAAAGAAAGAAAAAAAAGGTGAGTCGTGTCGTTATAAGCGGATGTGTGCATGTTGCTTCTGTCTGTGCTGTATGAATTGTTGTGTCCAACGAATCAGTTCATGATTACGTCTGTGTAAAAAATGCCTATGTATGCTTGTTAATGTGACCACGTGTATTACATAAACTGGACGGTGTGACAATGTGCGTGTGTTGTTGATTCTTAACTGCTCTATGAATTGAATGAGTATCTGTACAGTTGAATACTGCTCTGTGTATATATGACCATTGTGTGAACTCTATTAAGTGGTATATTACAATCTCTGGGAATTAATAGAATGTTACATAAAAAATGTGTCCATATTATTATAACATGTTTCGAGAGTGGGAAATTTTTTTGTACATACAATTTTTTTGAATCTTTTATTGCCTGTAGCCTCCGAGACCATTGCTCAGTGCGTGCGAATCTCGAAGCCTTGTATTGGCGCCCCTAGTAGCTTCAATCCTAGCTGTTAAGCCTATAGTCGTGTTGCTGTTGCTGGCTTCACTTGCCTGGAGTCAGCCATGTTGGTTTTGGAAAGGGAGTAAAAGTTGCTCCAGCCATGAGGGAGGGAAGTTCCTCCATTTAAAGACGAACATAAGGGACATCGCCGTTCCTCCTTCAAAGGAGCAAGGGTCACTCCTTTTTTTTTAGAGTGTACCTCGTCACGGAGCTTCGCAGTGGACGGTACGTCGAGCCTTCCGTCATGGCTCCCGCCGACGACAGCTCGACTCAGCCGGCTCCGACACCTGCTGCCACTTCGACGACCTACATCGCTCTCCCCGCTTCCCGCGATCCTGGCGTATTCTCGGGCAAAGATGGGGAAGACGTCGACGACTGGATCAGCCTGTACGAACACGTCAGCCGCAATAACCGGTGGGACCCTACTATCATGCTCGCCAACGCACTCTTTTACCTCGGTGGCACACCTTGAGTTTGGTTTCGGACACACGAAGATGAGATCACCAGTTGGGATTCGCTTAAACAAAAGCTCCGAGACTTCTTCGGCAACCCCTACGGTCACCAACTTGCCGCGCAGAGAGCGTTATCCGGCCGTGTGCAGTAAGTCCCTAAGTGTGCAGACGTCCACAGAGCCCTACGTCACGTACATTCAGGACGTCTTGGCTCTGTGCCGCAAAGTTAACGCACACATGACTGAGCCAGACAAGGTTTCCCACATCCTCAAAGGCATTGCCGATGACGCCTTCAACTTGCTCGTATTCAACAACGTGGCGACGGTGGATGCAGTTATAAAAGAGTGTCGCCGCCTGGAACTCGCTAAAAGCCGACGTATCGACCAGCAGTTTGCCCGTCTGCCCAACACCCCAGCGACATCTTCCTGTGCCGACGCTCCTCGTCCCAACAACACTGGTGATGTTACCAGGATCGTCCGGCGTGAGATTGAGGCCGCCTATCCAGCTGCCTTCGACTCCAGCTCCTCCAACGCACCTGCAGTCACGGTTTCCCTGATCCAGGCAGTTGTCCGCCAGGACCACGGAGAAAGAATAACAGGAGGCGAAACTCGGGGCCGGCGCCAGCGCGAGCACTGGTCGTGATAATGTCACGCTGGGAGAGGAGGAGACGCTCTGGTGGTGATGATGATGATGATCTATTGGCATCCCCTTTAAAACGGGGCGGCGACAAATAGTCACCTAGCCTGCTTGATTCAGGTATACTATACATGTTCTTTATCTTGCATTTTTGTATACCTATCATTATTTTTCTTTTTCAAAAATTTACCTTGTACCGCTGCCTATGATTTTAAGAGATCAGGTCGCATCCATCTTTTCCCTACTTTTTTTCCACCAGTACTCTAATCGTCTCTTGCTGATCTCTACGGCTGATCTGTTTATGTTTCCTTCCACTTTAAACCCAAGCGCTTCTGGGAGTTGCACGTTACCTACGGTTCTCGCTGGGTGGATCCCGTCGCATTCCATTAGGATGTGCTGAGTGGTCTCTGAGCCAGCCCCGTTATCAATGCATGAAAAAGCACGCTTTCTTGATGACAAGGGAACAAAATTAGTCTTTGCCTATCCACATTTTTAATGCAAATACTGTTTATTGTGATTTTATGCCTTTGTATTACAACTTCCGCCTTCCCTCTGATATGACTTGTGTAAGATATAAGCACACATCCAGTTTTATTGTTATTTCGAATCCTTCCATCAAAATAAAAACTCCCCTTTTAACAGCATTCATGTTGTACGGTTTCCCTTCCCTCTCTGTAAATTATGTCATCAAAAGTTACGTGAACTGACTGGCAAACTCATAAGGATACTACAAATTGCACATAGCCATAGCTGCTTCTCAGAAAATGCACAAATATGGTGATAGGTATCTGTTGGCATACTGTAGCAATAGTAGGTGCAAGCTAGCTTACACATTGTTGCAATACTTCAGTTGTCACATGGCTACAATTCTTAAGACACCACAGCAGTAAGTGCACAACAAAAACAGGCAGGCACATCAATCATAAATTTGACTTCAGCAGTCACAACATACGCTCTTTCATGTAGCTAAAATACTAGCTAATATGTAGAAAGTATATGTGCAAGTATACTTAGCATAGATACTTGCCTACCCAACTTAACACTATAAGAGTTGCAGTGCATATGGTGCTTGTTCTAGTCACCGGTATCTTTGTCAAAAATACCTTTACAATTACATATAGCACTTTGTATTCATCCACCCAGTAATAGAAGTCTTACCGATAGCATTATAATTGGGACTTGCTGGTTAACATTTTCTACCTGAACAGCGCCAAGTAGAATGAATAATTTTAAAGGACTGCCCACTGTGCTGATGAAGCAAAGGATGAAACAGAACACATGGAAAAGAACCCAAAGTATTAGAAATAATTCTTGAAAGCTGTAGAATTAAGCCTTGGCTGGTTGATTATCACTATTAAAATTACACTAGTGTCAATCAGAATGTTCTGTGTGGCCATGTTGAAATCAAATGCATTTGATGAGCAACATTGCAAGAACCAGCAAATGCCATAAGAGAAAGCAGACATTTAAGCACTATGTGCGAAGTAGTGTGCTTCTTTAATGAGACAGTATCAATACACTGAACTATTTACCAGCTAACTCTGCGGTCTATGCTGCATTGACGTAAAGTGAAAAACAATGTAACTGGACAGACTCGCAATTGCTACAATGCCTACTTGCATGCATCGGAATAGCTTGCCATGAATATAAAATAAAATAGCAAGCTTACTAGAAAACACCTCACTGGTGCAGTAGCTGCAGCACAGTGAATAATGGCTTTCATGTATCATTTCAAGAAGTTCCAAGCTCGTCGAATGTGCATTTGCCAGTGGTATTTATTCTGGGAACAAGACAAATAATTGTAAATGTTAAACAATGCTAAGCACGCCCTGTGCTTAGACCTGTGACAAATTTGGCCCACTACACTTTGAATTCTTACATACGTAGATACTGCACGAGCGTGTAGCATAAACAGATGAAAATCGGAAATAAAAGCTACAGCATGAAAAACAGTTTCAGAACAATGAAACCAAAACAAAAAGTAATGAACACACCGTGTACTTAGCAAAAATGAAATGTTTATCGCAGCCAAGTGATTGTTGAAAGAAAAACTACTCATCACAACATGTTGGGTCTCTAGTTTTCTTATAGAACATGATAATGTGCACAAAACAGCTATGAACACAAATAAGCAGCAAGTTGCATAAATATTTAGTTAATTTAGTAAGCTGTGTTGAGTAATACGTCGACTAACTTATCGACGAATGATACCAAGATCCTATTTGGAACACGTACACTTCATACATACCTGACTCGACCATCCAGATTACACTTTGCACCACGGCAGCCATAGCCAAGGAGTCCCCTCCGTTATGTGGTCACAGCCTCGCCACTACAAAATAAGTTGTGTTAACTTATAGGAGTAGCCCATTAAAGCTGTCACATGGTGAACACATGCGAGGAGCACCTAAAAATAGTCACGAAAACAATGTTCGCACTAGTGCAGGGTGGCAACAGTGCACATGATAATAGGGCCCCTTCATCTCAGTAAAATTTTCAACACACGCAGGAGCAGCACATCACAAACAAATGTTTCTTTACATAACAATTCATTTCTTTTTATTGCGATAGCAATTATATGGACACTCAAAAGCAGATTTCTGCCGTCGCCGTCGCCGTGAGGTTCCGTATGAGGTCATTTGGAGAAGAAATCGTCGCCGCGCGCCGAACGCTGTATGTGCGAGTGAAAGGGCGCGAGGGGCGCGTCTTTCACGGCGAGTGAACGCACGGCGGAGAACAAACGCGCGTTCTGCGCCGTGCTCGCTTAAGGGCTGCAGAAGTAGGCGTCTCTGTTCTCCTTCACAATCACCATGTATGTAGAGCAAACGCGCCTTCTTCCGACGAGCGAGATGCCGTGGGGGAGGGGGAGGGAAGGGAGGCGACGTTTAGCTGCGGCACGCAGTGCCTATTTATATCAGAGGCTCCGGCAACAGTCACCAACGCCGCACGCATTTTGAGCGAACGCGGGCAAAACGCCGATGGCGTCGACAACAGTTCTGCGTGTTGCCGATGCTGCTGCATGTCCAAGTTTATACAGCTGATAAAGCTAATATCATTACTCTGTATAGCTCTCTACAAGTTTGCTATCGCAATTGATGCTTCGCCTTTCAGGTGAAACTGCGACAACTTTTTTCTTTCATAAGCAACTTTCCTGTCATGTTTAGTTGCGTATAAGTTATGTCAACACACCTTGTCTTAAAAAGTAAGCTGTACTAGTAGCAAGCTGTGATTTTTTTCTCATAAACTGCTCGTAAACCGAAAACCTCATAAGCAGATATTTACGACGTCGAAGCATTTATAAGCGAGGAAACGGGATTGCAGTAAGAATCGGTGAAGCACATGGGTCGCTATTATGCAACTTCAGCAGAAAAGCACAGGTGCACATGATCATGATTATTTCCGAACGTAATATTTCTTATCGGAAGAAGACGCCTTATCAAGATTTTCAATTTCCCATTGAGGCAATAAACTCGCATAACTAAATTCTGCCAACCGGCGCTCAGCAAGCATCAGCACAGGTATTACTGTTGTTGTGGGAGTACCATTTCCTACGTTCACGCATTCTGTGCAAACATGGGGAGCACGCACAATACGCGTGTAGTTAGCAAGCACGATTACTTACCTTCCAAACGGTACGACGCGGTCGAAAAGCGCTCTCCAAGTTGCCGGTGCTGCATCGACGATGTTAGTCCCAGCTAAAACCCCTCCATACGCGTTTTCGCCGGCCAGGTTAAGTACCGCCAACCTACCCCCCTCCTCCACGCTCCTCCCTCGCTCACCCCTTCAGTTTCCGGCGTCAAGCGGAACTTACGTAGTTAAGCGGAAGCGACGTCACTGCTGCGTAGGGGTGCGAGCGTGAAACAAACGAAAATTCAGAAACTGGAAATCCCGGAAGTAGAAAAACCGGAAACGGAAACCCCGGAAGCGGAAACTGCGGAAGCGGAACTGGTTTGACCGACGAATCAGGGTACAGCGGCACACATGAAAGGTTGGCGCTACTTAGCAGAAGCGGCGGTGGCGCGTGGATGGAGGGGCTTTAGTCCCAGCCAGCGCCTCCTCTATTTTTCAAAAAATAAAGGAGGCACTGTCGCAGCATACATGCCGCTGCGTAGTGGACGAGCTCAGGCACGCTAATAATTCGCATGCTTTCTTTGCGACATGCACCCAACTTTCCACAACCATGACACAAAGGCAACGCACTACCCCGCACGAAAATCGTTGGTCCACATTTGCCTGGCGTTGGCGAGCATAAGGCGAGTTTGCAGCAAGACACAAGCTATCTTCTCGCACTATTATTGAAGCTAACTACGTCACATATCATTACCGCAAACACAAAAACACACGATCAAACGGATCGTAGCAGTAGCGAAGCAGCTCGCACATCCAACAAGCACGTTGTAGACGATGATGATGATGATGATGTAGTAGCGGCCAGCCTCTTTGTAACGGGTGGACACACGCAATGTCCTGGCCTCGGCGCCACCTTGACAACGGCGCCACCTGCACACTAGTGAGGCTGTGGTGGCCTCCGTGATACATGAATATTAACTAGCCGTGTTGCGCCCAACTATGTTGCGAGACAAAAAGGTTTAGCGTAGAAATAAATTCTGTAATGTAATTTCGAGGTTCTTAAACGTGCATCCAATGCACTGTACGAGCGTTTTTACTTTCTGCCTAAAAGCGGCCGTCACGTCCTCGAGCCCAGTGGTAGGGTGGCTAGTGTCGCAACGCCGTAGCCACGGGAATACGTTAAAAGCCTGTAATTAAACCATTCAAAATTCTGCGTCTTTATATTAAAAGGTCTGTGTGCATTGCCTGTACCTGTCATACCACCTAATACGTTTAGGTTTGTATTACCAGCAATTGTTTAACTTGGCAGAAAACTGATTTGCATTCCGGCACAATTGGGTGGTCGCATTTCGTGCCTATATAAGGTCCTGCGGAAGTACACGGAGCATGTAGAAAAAAAAAAAAGGTGATTACATTGCTCACGCGTTAACATTCAGAAATTGCATCGTGTTTTTGCTGTTTTTGTCTGGGGTTCCACGTGGGAAAGAACTAAACGAACAAGTATTTTTAGACGTGTCCGCCTAGGAGGACTTGGCCTGTCACATCTGTATCTTAGACAGCTGGTGAATCGTTTTATGTTTTTTCGCAATGCTACTGACCCCTTTTTACGAACTGTGTGCCAAGTGAGGTTAGGTAAACACCTGCCAAACTTAATTGTGTGGTCAGAAAATATGCCAGGTAGCATTTCTGGGTATATGAGAGAAGTGTACCTTTCGTGTCGTATCTTACAAAATCATTTCTCCCTCGAATACCTCTGTGGCGTATCGCGGAAAAAACTATACAAAGACCTATGTGATGTATTTCTTCCCGCTCCCCTGTATAGAACCCAATACAATGATGGTCCAGGTAAAGACATCTTAAAAAGGGTAAAAAACATGCCTGTTAGGGGAGGTGTCAAAACCTTCTTCTTTAAACTGCATACTAATACGCTAGAAGTAAAGACATATATGGAAGAAAAAGGAATGTTCGTACCTTGGGGCACTCACTGTTTTATATGTAGGAAACCAGAGACAATTGAACACGTTTTTCTAGATTGTTCCGGAGGTTACTTCTTTTGGGACATACTTCAAAGAACTTTAAAAAAAGACTTACCTATAGATAGCTACGGCATTAGATTTTTACCGATCAATAACGACGAAGGCATCCCATTCGACATGATAATGCTCCTGGGCCTACATAGTATTTGGTTGTCAAGAATGGCCTATCGTCATGCAGATATTGACGCGCGGCCAATAAGGAGTTACTTTCGCGAATCTGTTAGCAGAATGGTTCAAGTGTATAAACTTCATGAACCCGAACCAGACTGGCTTCCTAGGTTAGAAGGGCTGATGTACATGCCCGAGTTTTGATTGTTCCTCTTTTCAGCCCTTGATGTGCTGATATGATTGTACACTGTATTTCTGTGTGAATTTAATAAAGGCAATAAAGAAAGAAAAAAAGGTGAGTCGTGTCGTTATAAGCGGATGTGTGCATGTTGCTTCTGTCTGTGCTGTATGAATTGTTGTGTCCAACGAATCAGTTCATGATTACGTCTGTGTAAAAAATGCCTATGTATGCTTGTTAATGTGACCACGTGTATTACATAAACTGGACGGTGTGACAATGTGCGTGTGTTGTTGATTCTTAACTGCTCTATGAATTGAATGAGTATCTGTACAGTTGAATACTGCTCTGTGTATATATGACCATTGTGTGAACTCTATTAAGTGGTATATTACAATCTCTGGGAATTAATAGAATGTTACATAAAAAATGTGTCCATATTATTATAACATGTTTCGAGAGTGGGAAATTTTTTTTGTACATACAATTTTTTTGAATCTTTTATTGCCTGTAGCCTCCGAGACCATTGCTCAGTGCGTGCGAATCTCGAAGCCTTGTATTGGCGCCCCTAGTAGCTTCAATCCTAGCTGTTAAGCCTATAGTCGTGTTGCTGTTGCTGGCTTCACTTGCCTGGAGTCAGCCATGTTGGTTTTGGAAAGGGAGTAAAAGTTGCTCCAGCCATGAGGGAGGGAAGTTCCTCCATTTAAAGACGAACATAAGGGACATCGCCGTTCCTCCTTCAAAGGAGCAAGGGTCACTCCTTTTTTTTAGAGTGTACCTCGTCACGGAGCTTCGCAGTGGACGGTACGTCGAGCCTTCCGTCATGGCTCCCGCCGACGACAGCTCGACTCAGCCGGCTCCGACACCTGCTGCCACTTCGACGACCTACATCGCTCTCCCCGCTTCCCGCGATCCTGGCGTATTCTCGGGCAAAGATGGGGAAGACGTCGACGACTGGATCAGCCTGTACGAACACGTCAGCCGCAATAACCGGTGGGACCCTACTATCATGCTCGCCAACGCACTCTTTTACCTCGGTGGCACACCTTGAGTTTGGTTTCGGACACACGAAGATGAGATCACCAGTTGGGATTCGCTTAAACAAAAGCTCCGAGACTTCTTCGGCAACCCCTACGGTCACCAACTTGCCGCGCAGAGAGCGTTATCCGGCCGTGTGCAGTAAGTCCCTAAGTGTGCAGACGTCCACAGAGCCCTACGTCACGTACATTCAGGACGTCTTGGCTCTGTGCCGCAAAGTTAACGCACACATGACTGAGCCAGACAAGGTTTCCCACATCCTCAAAGGCATTGCCGATGACGCCTTCAACTTGCTCGTATTCAACAACGTGGCGACGGTGGATGCAGTTATAAAAGAGTGTCGCCGCCTGGAACTCGCTAAAAGCCGACGTATCGACCAGCAGTTTGCCCGTCTGCCCAACACCCCAGCGACATCTTCCTGTGCCGACGCTCCTCGTCCCAACAACACTGGTGATGTTACCAGGATCGTCCGGCGTGAGATTGAGGCCGCCTATCCAGCTGCCTTCGACTCCAGCTCCTCCAACGCACCTGCAGTCACGGTTTCCCTGATCCAGGCAGTTGTCCGCCAGGACCACGGAGAAAGAATAACAGGAGGCGAAACTCGGGGCCGGCGCCAGCGCGAGCACTGGTCGTGATAATGTCACGCTGGGAGAGGAGGAGACGCTCTGGTGGTGATGATGATGATGATCTATTGGCATCCCCTTTAAAACGGGGCGGCGACAAATAGTCACCTAGCCTGCTTGATTCAGGTATACTATACATGTTCTTTATCTTGCATTTTTGTATACCTATCATTATTTTTCTTTTTCAAAAATTTACCTTGTACCGCTGCCTATGATTTTAAGAGATCAGGTCGCATCCATCTTTTCCCTACTTTTTTTCCACCAGTACTCTAATCGTCTCTTGCTGATCTCTACGGCTGATCTGTTTATGTTTCCTTCCACTTTAAACCCAAGCGCTTCTGGGAGTTGCACGTTACCTACGGTTCTCGCTGGGTGGATCCCGTCGCATTCCATTAGGATGTGCTGAGTGGTCTCTGGATCTTTACTGCAGCATACACATGTCTCATCTAATTCCGAATATTTGTTCCGATATGTTTTCGTCCTTAGGCAACCGGCTCGAGCCTCAAATAGCAAGGCACTGCCCTTTGTGTTATCGTACAGATTTTCCCTTCTAATTTCTTCTCATTCTTGTAAATCTCCATTGTCCTTTTCGTTTCCATTCTTTGCATCCAATTCACGGTCTCTATTTCTCTCACTTTCTTTCTGATGGCCCCTGGTTGTCTATTTACAGTTTCGCTTATCCTGTACTTGGTTGCCAACTTCCTTGACCTCTTCCTCCATTCTGTGTCCACGCTTTTCATGTAGAGATACTTGTGCACTTTAGCCGCCCATTTATTTTCATCCATGTTCCTGAGCCTTTCTTCAAAACTAATTTTGCTTTGTGCTTCTCTGACTTCAAAAGAGGCCCAACCCATGTCTCCATGCACTGCCTCATTTGTCGTATTACCGTGTGCTCCCAAAGCCAACCGGCCTACTGATCTTTGGTTAACTTCCAAACCCGCCAATATATCCGATTTTAAGCATATAATGGCATTTGCGAATGTTAGCGCTGGCACCATTACTCCTTTCCAGATTCCACGCACCACCTCATACTTATTGTGGCCCCACAGTGCTCTGTGTTTCATTAATGCTGCATTCCGCTTCCCCTTTATTTTCAGATTATCTTGGTGGTTGCTTGAGTAATTCTTTCCTTCGTTTATGTGTACGCCGAGGTACTTATATTGCTTCACTATGGGTATTACTTGCTGTTGAATTGACACCACGAAGTTACTCGTGTGCTCATTAAAGATCATAATCCCTGATTTCTCTGTGCTAAACTTAAGGCCTAGATTTGTCGCTGCGTTCCCACAGATATTCGCAAGTATCTGTGAATCTTTTTTATTGTCCGCTAGTAGCACAATGTCGTCTGCGTACATCAGTCCAGGGATCTTCTGTTGCACCATTTGTCCATTACGCATGTAGGATAAATGAAAACCTAATTCGCTGTTTTCCAGTCGTCTTTCTATGCCCTTGACGTAAAGAGTGAACAACAATGGTGACAGAGGGCATCCTTGCTTCAATCCTTGGTGAATTCCCACCATTTCATTTCCTTTTCGGCCTTCCCATGCCACTTGTACTTGGTTGTCTCGATATATCTCCCTCAGCAGCTCCACGAAATCGTCATCTATGCCTTCGTATTGAAGAATATCCCACAACAATTCCCTGTCTACGTTGTCATAAGTTCCTTTAATATCTAGAAATGCTATCCATAAAGGTCTTTTCTGAGCTACTGAAATCTCTATGCACTGAGTTAGTACAAACATATTGTCTTCTAAGCGTCTGCCTGGCCTGAACCCATTCTGTAGTTCCCCCAATACACCGTTTTCTTCCACCCACTTCGACAGTTCTAATTTTATTACTTGCATTGCCATTCTATATATCACCGACGTTACTCTAACTGGCCTGTACGAGCTCGTCTTATCCTTATCTCCTTTGCCTTTGTAGATAAGATTCATCTTGCTTTCACGCCATCCAACGGGAATATTCTTTGTTCTAATCACTTGCTCTATGGCATTAGTCAGCAGTGCCTTGCTTTTTGGACCGAGGTTTTTGATTAGCTGTATTGGGATTTCATCGGGTCCTGCTGCCGTGTTGTTAGGGACATTTTCTGCTGCCTTTTTCCAATAAAAGCTTTCTATGCTGAATTTTGATCTCTCAGGCCTCTCTGTTGTTGCTGGATCTGTTGTCTGAACTACGCTTTTTCTCGTACCGAAGTTATGCCTGATAACGTCTGTGATGTACCGCAGCGCATCATCGCCTTCATAGATGTTACCGTCTTCGTGAACGTCGGCGCAGCGCCCCTTGCGGCGACGGAAGGAACTACTTCCCTCGCGGTCGCAGCGGCGCGCGCGTGGCCGCGGTAGCCGCGGTCTCCGACGGCGCCCGGCGTCGTCTGCTACTGTCGGATACCGCCCAAAACGTTTTGCTCCAGCGCGGTTTGCAATCCGGGGATAGAAGACCTGTAGACCGTGTTAGTAGGATATTTTATTGCGATAGCAATTATATGGACACTTCCACCGGATTTCTGCCGTCGGCGTCGGCGTCGCCGTCGTCGTCGCCGTCGCCGTGAGGTTCCGTATAGATAAAATCTTCGCCGCGCGCCGTATGCCCGAGCGGAAGCGTGCGGGGACGCACGCTGTCACGGAGAGCGAACGCACTCAATCTTCCACGCGCAAGCAAGGAAGCGAGAAGCGAGCGCCGGAGGGAGCGTAGGGGGGCGGGGGGGGGCGCATTTCTACTCTGCCAACAACCGCGCTCGTCGCTCCCTCGCACCGTCTTTTATCTCCACACGGCTCTGACCTTTACATTCGCCGCTCAGTTTCTGTTGAAGCGATAGACCGCACGTACCTTCCCCGTTGCGGCGTATATGCGCTTGCTGCCAGCGTTTTGACAGTCGTTGTCTGCAGTCATTCAGTGTGATCTATTTATGTTTGTTTGTGCGCTCTCACACCACAGTTAGTAATAGTCGGGCCATATTTTCCAACGCACGCTACGCATGCAATGCTGCCCGGATCGGCAGTGCAGCGCTACTGGTGTGTCCCTTCGCACGCGCTGCCCACGGGCAGCGCTTCTCATCAACACCACCGTTTCACACGCGCCTTCTCGTGGTCATCGAGTCTTTCTTCATGTCGGTCTACTTACGCCGCAGCACACCTGCCTACTTAATCAGCTCATGTTTACTACAATTCATATTGCTACCAAGGCCGCTCACCTTACTTCGTATGACATTGCTGTGTTGCTATCGCATTCATTGCTTCGCCCTTAGGGCGAAACTGTGACATTTTTTTATAGATTATTATTTAGGATCACATGCTATTTATGTGGCAATAAGACCAAGAAACTTGAAAGATCAGACGATCTGCGATAATAGCCAAGGCGGCGCACTGGCATCAAGCCGTCGCGTGCGAGCAGACGACAAGAGCCAACGGAGGCGTTGCAAGAGCGCGCTCGCCGCGCCACGGATCCGCTGCATCGCTTCGACAAACCATCACGTGACCATACGTTATGCGTCCGGCGTTCTGTAGGGGGCGCTGTCACGACGTCCGCCGCCGTGGTACGTCCTGTGCTCCTGTGTGACATTATGACGACGCGGGAAGGAGCCGAGTTGCGCCTCCTGTATTCTTTATCCGTGGCCAGGAGTTCGCGAACATGGGTCTTCACACCGTCTGCTCGGCCCATCGCCCTGATACCCATCCGGCTTCTTCGATTACGCCCCGTCCCACATCTTATTACCCACCACGTTTCCGCAACCCATCTGAATGGCGCACTGCTGACGACAAGCCCATTTGTTTTCACTGCCGTAGAATCGGGCACATTTCTCGCCACTGTCGCAGTCGCTGGAGTTCCCCGACCCGGTCTACTCTCGCCCAGGTGGCCCTTCTCGACCCTATGCCGCACGCTCCGATAATGCCGCCACTGATTCTCCTGCGCCGAACCGCCCCTATTCTTGTTCGCCTTCGCCCCAACGACGACAATCTCGCTCTCCTCAGCCCCGTCGCACCTATTCGCCGACTCCCTTCGGACGCCGCTCCCAGCCGGAAAACTAGACGATGCAGCGCCTCGAGGTGACGCTGCATTGCTCCCTACGCCGCCAAATCCTCTACTGACGTTGCCCACTCATCTGAACCTTCTTGACGTGCAAGTCGACGTGTTTCTGTATCTGCTCTTATAGACACTGGGGCGCATGTATCCGTAATGAGCGCTGACCTTCGTAACCGGCTGAAGAAAATACTCACACCCCCCACGACGCCTGTTGTCCGTGTCTCCGATGGCGGAACAGCCCCCGTAATTGGTATGTGTGCCGCCCGCGTCTCCTTCGCCGATCGCTCCACTATCGTGCTATTCACAGTCATCGCCCACTGTCCCCACGACATCATCCTCGGCTTGGACTTCCTCTCCGCGCATTCTGCTCTCATCGACTGTTCCGCCAGTACTCTCCGCCTTGACCTGCCTGTTCTGGATCCCTCTGAACCACACCCTAGTCGCCTCAGTTCCGTCGACTTCTTTCGCTTGCCACCTTCGGCACTGACCTACGTTGACTTAGTGTCATCCCCACCAGTGCCCGACGGTCACTACATCGCGGCTCCCATGCAAGACGTCCTGCTTACACACGGGATCACAGTGCCTCATACAGCTTTATCTGTTACGGCGAATTGCGTCTGCCTGCCAGTGGTCAATTTTGGCTTGACGGCACAAGTGCTGCCACGCGGGATGTCTCTGGCCCAGCTTTGCTCATTCGAGGATCACTCAGTAGCATCTATTGCAGTAGACGACAATTCAGCCGATCCTCCTCTACCATCGCAGTCGGCAACTTGTGCCATTGCCGACTTACAGAAAATGATTGCGCCCGACATGCCATCCGAGCACGCTCGTGAGCTCTACCGCGTTCTGTTATCCTACCACGATATTTTTGACTTTAACGATCGTCTCTTGGCCCAAACTACAGCTGTTAAACATCGCATTAATACTGGCGATGCCCCTCCTATTCATCGCCGCCCGTATCGAGTGTCCCCGGCTGAGCGTCAAGTTATTCACGCAGAAGTTCGCAATATGCTTGCCAAGAACATTATTGAACCGTCGTGTAGTCCATGGGCATCACCTGTTGTACTGGTAAAAAAGAAGGATGGCTCATGGCGCTTTTGCGTGGATTATCGGCACCTGAACAGGGCTACCAAAAAGGACGTGTATCCCCTACCTCGGATTGATGACGCCCTTGACTGCCTCCACGGTGCTCGCTATTTCTCCTCTATTGACCTTCGCTCCGGCTACTGGCAGATTGCCGTGGACGATCTAGACCGCGAGAAGACTGCTTTTGTAACACCCGACGGTCTTTATCAATTCAAAGTGATGCCTTTCGGTCTATGTAACGCTCCTGCCACTTTTTAACGCATGATGGACTCCCTTCTTCATGGCTTCAAATGGTCCACGTGCCTGTGCTACTTAGACGACGTTATAGTATTCTCCCCAACGTTCGCTACACACTTGGAACGCCTCTCAGCAGTCCTGGACGTTTTTCGTCGAGCCGGTCTGCAACTCAACGCATCGAAGAGCCAATTCGGCCGTCGAGAGATTACTGTCCTTGGACATCTCGTTGACGCGCACGGACTGCAACCGGACCCAGGCAAGATCCATCCTGTTACGCACTTCCCTGTTCCGAAGTGTGTCAAAGATGTGCGCAGCTTTGTCGGCCTTTGTTCGTACTTCCGCCGTTTCGTGAAAAATTTCGCGGCCATAGCACGACCACTAACGGAGCTTTTGAAAAAAGACACCCCTTTCCAGTGGGGCGATAACGAGGCCTCTGCGTTCTCGCATCTAATCGACCTCCTCACAACGCCTCCCGTTCTGACCCATTTCGATCCTTCTGCGCCTACCGAAGTCCGTACTGATGCCAGCGGCCACGGAATTGGCGCAGTACTGGCACAACGCCAGCGCGGCAGCGACCGTGTTATCGCTTACGCCAGCAGGCTCTTTTCACCCTCCGAGCGCAACTATTCCATCACTGAGCGTGAGTGTCTGGCCCTAGTCTGGGCGGTTGCGAAGTTCCGTCCATACTTATATAGCCGGCCCTTTTCCGTTGTCACAGACCACCTCGCGCTTTGCTGGTTATGCTCACTGAAAGATCCTACAGGAAGACTTGATCGCTGGGCCTTACGCCTCCAAGAATATTCGTATACTGTTACCTACAAATCCGGCCGACTACACAAGGATGCTGACTGCCTGTCTCGCTACCCGGTAGACGAGCCTGACGACGCCGACAGTAGTAACGCCAACGTTATTTTCTCTGTGTCTGACTTCGCTAACATCGCCGATGAGCAGTACCGGGAGGGACGCAACACTACATTTGCTAGTGGGTACAGCGTTTGACCGCTGGCGCCACGCTGCGCCGCTCGCACGTACCGCGTTTCTAGGTGGTTCCGTTCACCGAGGGCGCTCGAACGCAATTGCGTTCGAGCGCCCTCGGTGAACGGAACCACCCAGAAACGCGGTACGTGCGAGCGGCGCAGCGTGGCGTCAGTGGCGCCATGGATTCAATCTACAGACGACCGAGGTTGAATTGCTCGCCTATGCAGATGATGTCGCGGTTCTTTGCAGGGACAAGGAAAGTATTACCAGAACAGTCGAAGGAGTGAAGCGCTTCAGTGAGGTAACCGGAAGTGGGGTAAACTGGGGTAAGTGCCTGGGATTTTGGCACGGAGAATGGCCTTCGACCCCAGACACATTTGACAACGTGGCTTGGGTTACGACGCCACCAAGGTACTTGGGAGTGCCGCTGGAATTTTATAAAGACACTGATCCATACTGGCGAGCGCAGGCGCAAGAGACGCGAGAAAAAGCGGACCGATGGAAAAGTTCTCGTCTATCAGTCTTCGCAATAGCTACGGTATGCAACCTTTTTTTGATCAGCAAGTTGTGGTACGTAATGCAAGTGCAGCATTGTTCCCGAGTAAATGTGCAGAAGCTGCACCGTGTTTTTGCTGTTTTTGTTTGGGCGTCCAGTTGGGAGAGGTGCAGCCGCACGAACTTGTTTCGGCAGGTGAAGGCCGGTGGTTTAGGACTGGGACATTTGTTTGTGCGACAGATTGTAAACAGGTTTTTATTTTTCCGAGATGTTAGAGACCCATTCCTGCGTACGGTGTGTCAACAAAGACTCGGGCGTGCATTGCCTAATTTTGTGGTGACGACGCAATATGTTTCAGGTGGCGTTCGTGGTTTCTTCAGAGAAATTGTTGTAAGTCTCAAATTTCTAAACACACGTTTTTCGATGGAGTATTTGAGTAGCGTTAAAAGGAAAAAATTGTACAAAGATGTTTGTGACGTGGTGTTTCCCGTGCCCTTGTACAGGGCCGTATACTCTGGAGGCCCAGGTGGAAATGTTTTAAAGAGAGTTAAAAAATGCAGGTGTCGCCGGGAACCAAAACCTTTTTTTTTCATGTTACACACTGGAACTTTAACTGTTAAGTCTTTTCTAGAGGAAAGGGGTTTCTTTCTACCTTGGGGTTCCCACTGCCTCATATGCAAGCAGCTTGAGACAATAGACCATGTTTTTCTTCACTGCTGGGAAGGGGTATATTTTTGGGATGTGCTACAAAGAACCATTAAAAAAGAATTACCGCTCGACTCTTACGGGATCAGGTACCTGCCAACAGATAATGAGGATGGTTTTCCGTTTGACCAGATTATGCTGATGGGCCTCCACAGTATATGGCGCTCCAGAATGGCTGGCTATTTTTGTGACCCAGACGCAAGACCAGCACGCATGTACTTCCGCGAAAGTGTGCACAGGTTTCTTGAGATATTGAAAGCACAAACAGATGTTCCTGAGTGGCTGTCAAGGCTGGAGCCTTTGGTAGTGCTCAGGGAATTTTAAAATAACAACACTTGGCCGCAGTGGCTTTTTGGCCACTTGAGCGATCTGGCGTACTGTCTTTTTGTTTGTTCATTTCGTGTACTGTGTCGAAGCCCGGCAATAAAGAAAAAAAAAAGGCTGTATGGCTGAGTGGCTACGGCGCTCGCTTCGATATCTTGCGTACGCGGGTTCGAAACCCGCTCTGGCTACATTTTTTTAATATCTCGCTTTTCCCTTTTTTTTTCTCTCACTGTTTGCCAGCGCGGTCGCTTGAACCCCGGCGCCACGGCGGCAGCCGTGGTGCCGGGCGCCGACGCGAAGCGGCGGTCGTTGGGGTGTTGCGGAGCGCAGCGTAGCAACACCCCAAATAAAAAAAATACTGCTCCAGTCAGGTAGACTGCTCCCTCCCTGATAGTGAGATTATATTTGGATCATCAAAACAGTGATGCGTTTATAATACCACCGATCCCAACAGCAGGCTAAGTCACCACCAGCCCAGCGTTTTCTCCGTCAACGCCTCCTCCGTTCCAACGGCGGCGGCTCGAAACATGGTACGCGCGAGCGGCGCAGCGTGGCGCCAGCGGTCAAACGCTGTACCTACTAGCAAATGGAAATACGCCTACCGGGACCTATCGCTGCGAGCACTCATCGAGCGTCTGCGCTCTACACCTACCGACGCCTCCGTTCGCCGATATGTCCTCCACGGCGGCATTCTGTACCGAAGGAACTTCTTCCCTGATGGATCTGATCTTCTTGTCGTGCCAAAACATCTACGACGAACTGTGCTCTTTGAGATGCATGACGCACCCACTGCAGACCATCTTGGGGTAGCCCGCTGTTACGTTTGGCCGAGTTCGGTTCCAAGCCGGGAGAAGAAGACGCCGGGAGAAGGAAGAACGTAGTTTTAATGCGGCATGCTTGCCGAAAGAAGGTGTACAAAAGAAGCCGCATTAAAACTACGTTCTTCCTTGTCCCGGCGTCTTCTTCTCCCGGCTTGGAACCGAACTCGGCCAAACGTAACAGCTGGTGGCAGCGGTGAAATGGCGGACCCCCGGGAGCGCTGCGGCAGCAGTCGGTGAGGCTTTGGCTTTGTACTCTGGTACGCCGAGTGTTATAATTTCCAGTCAGGGAAATAGGAAAGGCGGCTTAGAGGACTTTTGTCACAGTTACGGTAGTGAACATGGATTTGAATAGCTTGCTAAAGGTAGATTTGTTGGCCGTAGCAGACGAGCTCGGCTTAGAGCTTAGCAAAGCTATTCGGAAACCCGAAATTGTGGGCAAAATTTCAGCCTGTGGGGCGAGTGCCGACGAAATTGCTGAAGCAGTTGATGAAGTGCAGAGGAAACGCAAAGTGAGAGAAAGAGAGGAGGAACTAAAACAATGCCAATTGGAGCAGCTAAAGCGGTCTCTGACCACTGAGGCAGAGCCGAGAGCCGTCAATTATGACATGAGAGGTTTTCTTCAGCCTTTTGTTATTGGTAGTGAATTGGGGCTCTTTTTGACAAACTTTGAGCGCACTTGCACAAGAATGGGCTTTGAGCTGACGTCCTGGCCTCAAAGACTTCTGAGTTTGTTGCCGGCGGAAGCCGCAGAAATTCTAGCTAGGTTAAATGCCGAAGAAGCGGAATGTTACCAGGACGTAAAAAGGGCCTTGTTAGCAAAGTACAAGTTGTCGCCTGAAGCTTTCCGGCTTAAGTTTAGGAAATCGGTTAAGAAGCCGAACGAAAGCTACTCAGAGTTCGCGTACAGGCTAGCAAGCTTCCAAGAAAATTGGCTAAAAGGTGCTGACGCGTTCGAGGACAAGGCAAAAATGTTTGAGGAAATCTGCCTAGAGCAATTTTGCTCGACGCTTCCTGAAAAACTGAGGGAATGGATTCTCGATAAGCCAGATGTGAGGACGGCCCGCAAGGCAGCAGAGTATGCAGATGACTACTGCGCAAAACGCCGTTCTTTTGACGCAGAAAGAAACATGCGAGGCGCACGAGGCTCTACAGCAGAGCAGAAGGAATTTAGAAAATCTGAGAAGAAAGATAACAATACCACAAAGCAGGAATCTTTGGATTCACAGTTAAACCAATCTTTTGAGGCGCGGAAGCCTATCGTGTGCTTCAAATGCCAGAAACCAGGACACGTAGCTGCGGGGTGTCGCGTTCCAAAGGTATCGCCGATACAGTTCGTTATGGGGCAGGGCGAAGATTTGCTGCAACCTTACCTACATGACATGGAAGTTAACGGCCGAGAATGTAAGGTCTTGCGCGACACAGGTGCAACGTATGACGTGGTGCACTCTTCCCTAGTAAATTCTGGTGACTTCACAGGTGATTACGTGTGCTTAAGGCAAGCCTTGGAAGAAGGCACCCTGAGCTTGCCAGTAGCAAACGTAACATTGAAAGGGGCGTTCGGTGAAATTAAGACCGAAGCAGCTGTCTCGGATAACGTAATGCCTCAGTGTCCATATTTGCTATCAAACAGAACGGCAAACGAATTGCTGAATGCAGGCGTAACACTTGATATGAACCCTGTAATGGTTGTCACGAGGTCGATGGCGAAAGAAACTGCCGCTCACCAAGAGCCGTCGTCACGCGTTGTCAGTGCCGAGGATCAAAAACGGGGTCAATCAGATAATGGCGATGAGGCAAGCTCAGACACGCATGAATCCGCCCACGAGGAAGGCGAACAGGCACCGTGTTTCATTCCACCCACGAGTTGCGATTTTCAGGCGTTATCTACCGTCGACAAAGCCACGTTGATCGAAGAACAGAAAACGGATTTAACCTTGACAAAATGCCGTCAAAGCGTCGCTAAGCAAGGTGCAGGCAGTGGCTCGTTCCATGAAAGAAATGGCGTCTTGTACCGCGACTTTCGGGGCAAGAAAGGCGCAAGCGCTGACCAAATCGTGGTCCCTCTAAAGTACCGCGAGAACATACTGGAGCTTTCCCATCGGGCAGGCTGGTCTGGTCATCTCGGAATTACCAAGACAAAAGCGAGGCTGCTAAGCGAGTATTACTGGCCAGGCTGTTTTAAAGATGTGGAGGAGTTTGTTCGTAGTTGTGACGTTTGTCAGCGAACTGGGAGACCACACGAGAAACACAAGGCCCCTATGACTGCAGTTCCTATTATTACTGAGCCGTTTCGTCGAGTCGTAGTGGACATTGTGGGGCCCTTGCCAGTGACGAAGTCGGGATATAAATATCTTTTAACGATGGTGTGCCCTGCAACTAAATTTCCTGAGGCAATGCCGCTGCGCTGTCTTGCATCAGCAGAAATAGTAGACGCCCTCCTTTTGATATTTTCCCGCGTATGTTTTCCGAGTGAAATACAGTCGGATCTCGGCAGTGTCTTCACGAGCGAGTTAACGACCTTTCTTAACAGGTGCGGTATCAAGATACACCACAGTTCTATTCAACATCCGCAAAGCAACAGTGTAGAGAGGGTTCATTCTGTAATGAAGCGGGTATTGCGGGCTTTGTGCTATGAGAAAAAAAAAGAATGGGACGCCGGGTTACCAGCTATGCTTTTTGCCTTACGTTCGGTGGCACATGAATCGACAGGTTTTAGCCCAGCGGAGCTCGTGTACGGGAGGGCGCTGCGCTCCCCGCTTAGGCTAATTCGTGAAAACTGGGAAGAGAAGGGTAGCGACCCGACTGTGGTCGAGTACGTTTGCAACCTACTGCAGCGCCTATACGACACGCAGGCTCTAGTGGAAGCTAATATGCTTGAAGCTCAGACAAAAGCAAAAAAACGCTACGACAAAAACAGCAGTGTGCGCCAGTTTCACGAAGGGCAGAAGGTGCTCATGTTGCGTACTTCTAAAGCTAACAAGTTGGAGGTAGTACACTGGGAAGGCCCCGGTACGATACAACACAAACTTTCAGACACAACTTACGTTGTTAAACTGCCAGGTCGTAGGAAAGAAATACGTATCTATCACAGCAACCTCATGAAGCCCTATGTAGAACGTGTGCCGGTTGTGAATTTGGTGTTAAATCAACCTGAAGAAGTAGAAGCTGAACTTCCTGACATTCCCCGTGACATGACTTGTTTTTCTGTGGATGAAATCCTTAATTTGACAGCAGACAGTGCTGCTCTAAGTGAAAGCCAGCTTGACGATTTAACAAATTTGATAGCTGAGCACAGACACGTGTTCTCAAAGGTACGCGGTCGTACCACTCTGACGACTCATGATATTGAGCTTACACCAGAAGCGAACAACCCAACGTTGCACAACAGGAGATGTAAAGCTTACAGAGGTTCACCGCGCCATGAAAAATTGATGAGGGAGGCAGTTGATCAAATGCTAGAGCTTAAAGTGGCCGAACGAGGTGAAGGAAGCTTCATGTCCCCAATGATAATTGTAGAAGCTAACGGTAAAGAACCGCGGCCGTGTATCGATTACCGTAAGCTTAACTCTGTAACTGTTACCAAAGTGTATCCCTTACCGCACATAGAAGACTGCCTTGAAAAGATGAGCAAAGCTAAGTTTATCTCTACGCTCGATTTAGTGCGGGGGTACTGGCAAGTGCCGCTAACAGAGCGAGCGAGTGAATTGGCTGCCTTCGTGACGCCTTTCGGCACGTTCCGGCCTTTGGTTCTTCCCTTCGGTCTTAAAAATGCCCCCTTCGCCTTTTCGAGACTCATGGATCAAGTGCTAGCTGGAGCGGAGGCATTCGCACTACCGTATCTCGACGACATCGCAGTATTCTCAAATACTTGGCCGGAGCACGTGAACCATTTGCAGGAGGTTCTAAGTCTCCTTGGCGAGGCTGGCCTAACTTTAAAAGCCCAGAAGTGCAAGTTAGGTCGCTCAGAAGTCTGCTACCTAGATCACAGATTAGGTCAAGGACATCGAAGTCCACTTGATTTAAAGGTTCTGCCAATCAAGGAATTCCCTCAGCCGAAAACGAAAACTGAGCTCCGTACTTTCTTAGGGATGGTAGGCTACTACCAACACTATATCAAGTGTTTCTCGCAGGTTGCTAGCCCCCTTACAGACTCGCTGAAAAAAGACGCTCCTACACGTGTGAAATGGGACGAAGCAAAACAAGCGGCCTTTAATTCTTTGAAGGTAGTTCTCACCGCAAAGCCCGTCCTGGCGAGCCCAGACCACTCGAAACCTTTTCTTGTGCAGTGTGACGCAAGCGAAAAGGGGATAGGTGTAGTTTTGAGTCAGGAAGACGAGCACGGGCATGAGCATCCCATTTTGTATGCCAGCCGAAAGCTGTCTGCTCGTGAACAAGCTTACAGTACCATAGAAAAGGAATGCGCGTGCCTCGTTTGGGCTGTAGAAAAACTTTCCTGTTATTTGGCTGGAGCAGAATTCATTTTCATTACAGATCATCGTCCGCTCACGTGGCTTCAACAGATGTCCAACAAAAATGGCAGGTTGTTACGTTGGAGCCTCAGTTTGCAACCGTACGCGTTTACGGTTAAACATAAGAGAGGATCGCTGCACGCAAATGCAGATGGTCTCAGCAGGGCTTTCTCTCCCTCGGCGCCGGTCGGCCTAGTGGCACCAAAGCCTTGATTCAGTATTCGCATAGAACCGTAACTGTCGCAAGTCCTCGACAGCCAATTTTGTTCCGATTGGAAGGTTTCCAACCAAAACACTCTGCGTATGAGGGTCTAGCCTGGCCGCACTCGGCAGTTGTTTGCGGTGTTTGCGGCGGTGCTTGCTGTATCGCCTATGCCCAGGACCCTGGCCCGGGATTCGTGCCCTCGGCGTCGCCTGCAGTTTCCTGCCACGCCATGCACTCCACATTTCCGCACATCGGCCTGAGAGACCACCGGACCCTGCGCGCGTCCGTAAAGGACGCATCCTTCGACTTGAAAACCGAGCACCGAGTCATCTGTCCTCGGACGGTCAGACGTCACTTCGCCGGATCCTTGAACATCGGTCGCCAAGTACTTTGGCGCTTCTGTGCACCTCGGACCTGACCATCAAGCGCGCAGCCGGCTGAACTGGCGAAAATCTCCGAAAGTGCCGTTACATCGAAGTCTTCGATGAACCTTTCGCAAAAACCAGTGCGTGTGAAGCCTTCTTTACCCCCTTGGTGCTCTTCCATGGGGAGGGGCTGTTGCGTTGCGCACCGCTTATCAGCCGGCGCCCAAGTCTGGCTCATCTGTTCCGGACGATAATCTGTTTCGCGCATGTGCGCTGATGTTTTCCCTCGCCCTTTGATCACGGCGTTCCTTTATAAAGGACTGCGGATCACGCCGTTGGCGGCTTCTTTTGTACACCTTCTTTCGGCAAGCATGCCGCATTAAAACTACGTTCTTCCTTCTCCCGGCGTCTTCTTCTCCCGGCTTGGAACCGAACTCGGCCAAACGTAACACCGCACGTACGACCGCGTCCGGCGCCACTTCTATTGGGCTGGTCTCGCTCGCTCCGTCCGACGCTATGTTGCTGCCTGTGATCCCTGCCAGCGTCGGAAAACACCTCAGGTGCTACCTGCCAGTCATCTCCAGCCGATCACCGTCCCTGTGGAACCGTTCTTTCGTGTTGGATTAGACCTTCTCGGCCCCTTTCCCACGTCATCTTCGGGGAACAAATGGGTAGCCATCGCAACTGATTACGCCACCCGATACGCTATCACGCCGGCTCTCCCTACCAGTTGCGCCAGTGACGTCGCGGACTTTCTCTTGCGTGACATTATCTTGGTTCATGGCGCCCCGCGACAGCGGCTTACTGACCGTGGTCGCAACTTCCTGTCGAAAGTTCTCGCCGACATTGTGCGTTCCTGCTCCACTCAACACAAGCTGACTACCTCATACCATCCTCAAACGAATGGCCTGACGGAGCGGTTAAACCGTACCCTTACCGATATGCTGTCCAAGTACAATTCCAAGGACCGCCACGACTGGGACATTGACCTTCCTTACGTCACACTTGCGTACAATTCTTCCCGGCGCGACACCGCCGGATATTTTCTCCATTTTATTTACTTTACGGTAGCGAACCGACCTTGCCCCTTGATACGGCACTTCCTCCTGCTGCGATCTCAACAAGCGAGTATGCGCGCGACACCATTGCCCTCGCCGACCATGCACGCCAGCTTGCCCGTACTCGACTGACGGCCTCGCAAACCACTCAGCAGCGTCAGTACAACGCCCGCCACCGTGACGTACAGTTTTCGCCTGGTGCGCTCGTGCTCCTGTGGTCGCCCTCTCGTCACGTCGGACTTTCAGAGAAGCTCCTTTCGCGATACACAGGGCCCTACCGCGTGCTCCGCCAGGTGACGCCTGTGACGTACGAAGCACACGAGTAACTTCGTGGTGTCAATTCAACAGCAAGTAATACCCATAGTGAAGCAATATAAGTACCTCGGCGTACACATAAACGAAGGAAAGAATTACTCAAGCAACCACCAAGATAATCTGAAAATAAAGGGGAAGCGGAATGCAGCATTAATGAAACACAGAGCACTGTGGGGCCACAATAAGTATGAGGTGGTGCGTGGAATCTGGAAAGGAGTAATGGTGCCAGCGCTAACATTCGCAAATGCCATTATATGCTTAAAATCGGATATATTGGCGGGTTTGGAAGTTAACCAAAGATCAGTAGGCCGGTTGGCTTTGGGAGCACACGGTAATACGACAAATGAGGCAGTGCATGGAGACATGGGTTGGGCCTCTTTTGAAGTCAGAGAAGCACAAAGCAAAATTAGTTTTGAAGAAAGGCTCAGGAGCATGGATGAAAATAAATGGGCGGCTAAAGTGCACAAGTATCTCTACATGAAAAGCGTGGACACAGAATGGAGGAAGAGGTCAAGGAAGTTGGCAACCAAGTACAGGATAATCGAAACTGTAAATAGACAACCAGGGGTCATCAGAAAGAAAGTTAGAGAAATAGAGACCGTCAATTGGATGCAAAGAATGGAAACGAAAAGGACAATGGAGATTTACAAGAATGAGAAGAAAGAAATTAGAAGGGAAAATCTGTACGATAACACAAAGGGCAGTGCCTTGCTATTTGAGGCTCGAGCCGGTTGCCTAAGGACGAAAACATATCGGAACAAATATTCGGAATTAGATGAGACATGTGTATGCTGCAGTAAAGATACAGAGACCACTCAGCACATCCTAATGGAATGCGACGGGATCCACCCAGCGAGAACCGAAGGTAACGTGCAACTCCCAGAAGCGCTTGGGTTTAAAGTGGAAGGAAACATAAACAGATCAGCCGTAGAGATCAGCAAGAGACGATTAGAGTACTGGTGGAAAAAAAGTAGGGAAAAGATGGATGCGACCTGATCTCTTAAAATCATAGGCAGCGGTACAAGTTAAATTTTTGAAAAAGAAAAATAATGATAGGTATACAAAAATGCTAGATAAATAACATGTATAGTATACCTGATTAAATCAAGCAGGCTAGGTGACTATTTGTCGCCGCCCCGTTTCAAAGGGGATGCCAATAAATCATCATCATCATCATCATTGAACCTGTGAGTTCGACCTCGCCGTCTACTCTGGCATCTAGTGATGTCGTGCACGTCAGTAGGCTCAAGGCCTACTACAGTGCTTCCGAGTCCGGCCTTTAATCGCTCCGGGACGGCGCTTTTGCCGCCGGGGGTAGTGCTACGGAACAGTATTTGCCTTGACGAAGAGGCGAGCAGTGTGAAGACGACGACGAAGATTAGAGGCTACTGCGGGCTGTGGCTTCTTGGCCAAGTGGGGCGCATTTCTTTTTAAATATACTTGTATATAGCTTTTCGTCTGCGTTTTCCTACGTAACACTGTGATAAATTGGACATTTCCAATTATCGTCCTATATCTATCACATGTTCTGCATGTAAAATATTAGAGCATATAATATCTAGATATGTTGTAGAATACATTGAAAGTCATCAACTTTTTTACGGCAAGCAGCATGGCTTCCGTAGCCGTCTCTCGACAACAACACAACTTTTCTAAATTACTCATGCTTTTGCTACAGCCTTAAACTCGAGAGAACAAATTGATGTTATTACTATAGATCTGTCCAAGGCTTTCGACAGAGTGCGTCATGTGAAGCTTTTACACAAACTGCACGACTTTGGTATTGATGAACAAATTATCAATTGGATCAAGGCTTATTTAACTAACAGAGAACAGTTTGTGGTAATAGACGAAGAATGCTCTTCGACTGCATCAGTTTCATCCGGGGTTCCGCAAGGGTACGTTCTGGGTCCTATATTGTTTTTATTATATATCAGTGATATCGCGAAGGACATACATCCTCTCGTCGAAGTTCGATTGTTTGCGGATGATATTGTGTTATTTTGTCGCATAAAAAGCCGGCAAGACCAGGTCGCGTTGAATGACTCTTTGAAAGTTGTTTATGACTGGTGTGTAAAGTGGAACATGCTAATTAATTATGAAAAGTCTACTTCTGTGATTGTCTCTAAGAAGAAGACGCCATTTGTGTTCCCGTACATAAATAACAACAGAAATAAAACGTTCCAGTAAATTAAAATATTTAGGAATTACGTTTTCTCATGACATGACTTAAGTGATCATGTATAAGATATATGTGGAACAGCCCAACGAAAACTTGGATTCCTACGGCGAAAGCTAAAAGGTGCACAACCGGATGTCAAACTAAAGGCATATAAATCAATAGTAAGGCCAACTCTGGAATACGCAGGTATAATTTGGGATCCAAATCAGAAATATCTCATTCACAAGCTTCAGCGTGTTCAGAGAATGGCAGTGAGGTTTGTATTTTCCTGTTACCGAAGAACGCAGTCCGTAACAGAAGCTGCCTACTTTGGCTGTGCGCAGAAAAATTGCTAGGCTTAAGTATCTTCACCAGCTCTATCACAATGCATTCAATTTGGATTCCGGCTTATACTTGCGGCCGCCCGGTAGACGGTCATCACTTACTAACCATCCATTTGCAGTTATGCCCTACGTGCCAAGAGTTGGCGTCTATAAATATTCGTTTCTGCCTAAAACAATTATAGAATGGAATAACCTTGACCGACGAGTATTTGACAATACTTATTCATTAGAGACTTTGAAAAAGAGCTGGAACTGTGCTGTATTGATTGTATGTATCCTTCCCACCCTGTAACAGCCCGGAAGGGCTAACAGTATTGGAAAATAAATAAATAATTGCTCCGATAAAGGGAGGTTGCGCATCGAAAAAGTAAAAAGGTAAATGAGCGTACTTCAGCGAATTCTGTTGTGCCTAGCTCATTTACTTCTTCATCAGCAGGCTGTCATCGGAAGCACCACCATGTTCTCAAGAACCACTGTTATAATATATTATTAGGTTTTCTTTGTTTCCGATGCAATCACTTCGGCATTTTTTCGCCGCAGTATTCCCCACAAAGCCTCCATTATTCTCAGATTCTTTGTTGAGCGATAAATCGAGCACTCTATGGACGAATACCACGCGATCCGCATTTACCTCATCGATCTCTCAGCTGCTCATTGGGACAGGTAAAGTAGTTCTAATCGCAGTGGCGGTATTCAAGTTTTAATTGTTGCAAACGCCTATTTTACATATCCCGCCCTCGTTCTTGCGACGCACCTAATACTTTGCTTTAATATTGTAATAATTAATTGAAACACACCCAGGTGTCCTTTCGTGCCTTATTTTCGGCAGCACGCACTTGAGGGTCCAGAGGACGGCCGAGCCTCCCTCCTTAATTGGGGCTCGGCGATCCCTTGGCAGGTCAACAGTAGCACTTCGGCACCTATTCTTCATGCGCTCGACGTGATTTTATTACCAGTAGTGCCTTGTGTGTGTCAATTCCAACTCTCCAATTTGCCGATTAATAATTTAATCGCGATTATTCAGTTGTGACATTACGAAAAAATGCGGCGAATTCGGTCGAACGACGAAGAACCAATTGCGATAACAAATTAGTAGAGAGCTATACGGAGTAGGGATAGTTTTATCGGCTGCATAAACTTGGACACATTCGTTTACTAACTGAAATAACAAGCGTGGTGTCAGCGCGCACAAGCAAACAAGAATGGATCACACTCGATGACGGCAGACAACCACTGTCAAAACGCCGGCGTGAGGCAGCTCGGCCGCCGCAGCGAATGAAGGTTCCTGCTGTCTATCGCTTCGACGGTAACTGAGCGGTGAAAGTACAGTGCATACAAAGGTCAGAGCCGTGTGGAATTCGCTTTCAAGATACGGTGCGCGCGACAGCCTGCACCGGCGCAAATGTACGAGTTGTGAGAGTAGAAACCACCCCACATCTCTCCCGTGGAAGATTGACTCACCAGTTCCCCTTGCGCCCGGTTGCAAGATACGCATTTGGTAGCGCAGCACAGCGTCGCCCCCCTCTCCATCCCGTACCCCCACGGCCTTTTGCGCGACGGAAGAAGTCGCGTTTGCTCTCCGCCGCGGTTCGCTCTCCGTGAAAGCGCGAGGGGGACTCGCACATATGGCGCGCGGCGACGATTTTATCGCCCCTGGACTTTATACGGAACCTCACGGCGATGGCGACGACTACCGCGCCGCCGACGGCAAAAATCTGCTTGAAGTGTTCATATAATTGCTATCGCAATAAAACACGAAAACAGGTATTGTCATACTGCTGCATGAATGCTACATGCACGAGACACTGCACGTCACGGTCATCACCACTCGACTAAGATTGTTGGCACATCATAGTGTTTCATGAGCGCCTTTAGTGGTAAGCTACCTCATTGTCATTGGTTTCTTTAGGTCACAAGTTAATTTTCATTTGTGTAGTTGTGCATTATGAGTGCTGTGTTATACCAAAAACTCATGCATTTTGTCCAGTTCTGTAGGTAAGTAGGTGTAAAACCATAAAATGTCGCAGTTTCGCCTGAAAGGCGAAGCATCAATTGCGATAGCAAGTTAGTAGAGAGCTATTCGGAGTAGGGATAGTAGTTTTATCGGCTGCATAAACTTGGACACATTCGCTTAGTACCTGAATTAACAAGCGTGGTGTCAGCGCGCACAAGCAAACATAAATAGATCACACTCGATGACCGCAGACAACCACTGTCAAAACGCTGACAGCAAGCGCAGCCGCCGCAGCGAGTGAAGGTTCGTGCGGTCTATCGCTTCAACGGAAACTGAGCGGCGAATGCACAGCGCATATAAAGGTCAGAGCCGTGTGGAGATCGCTTTCAAGATACGGTGCGCGGGACAGCCCGCACCGGCGCAAAGTACAAGTGCAGTTGTTGGCAGATTAGAAGCTGGCCCCCCTGCCTTCCGCGCTGCCTTCCCGCTTTCCTCCTTTCGCGTGGGAGATTGAGTGGTCAGTTCCCCTTGCGCCCGGTTGCAAGATACGCATTTGGTGCCGTAGCACAGCGTCGCCCCCCCCTCCCTCCCTCCCTCCTTCCCTCCCATACCCCCACGGCCTTTCGCGCGATGGAAGTAGCGTTTGCTTTCCGTGATAGCGCGTGTCTCCCGCACGCTTTCACTCGCACATACGGTGCCCGGCGACGATTTTATCGCCCATGGACTTTATACGGAACCTCACTGCGACGGCGACACCGGCGGCAGAAATGCGCTTGAAGTGTCCATATAATTGCTATAGATGGATGGATGAAAAGCTTTATTAGGGCACCTTTAGGGCGCGCGCTGGCGCGCAGCGGGCCGCTCCTACGGTGGGACAGAGCGTCGCGGGCCCGTTGGACAGCCCATAACTGTTCTTCGAGGTTGGAGCTGCGTAGAACCGCATCCCAACGTGAAGAAGTGTTGCTTTCCTCGCCGCGTAACGCGGGACACCGCCTGAGCATGTGAGGTAAGTTCGCTAAGTCATTGCATAGTGCACATGTATTTGTTGTCTGAATTTCGGGGTACATTTTGTGAAGAAGTAGGGGGTTTTGGTATGCCCCCGTCTGTAGAAGCCTTAGTGTTAAAGCCTGAGGTCTATTGAGTTGATAATGTGGGAGGGGGTAGATCCTCCGAGCCAAGTAAAAGTGATTACTAATTTCGTTGTACGAGGAAGGAGAGTCCCGATTGTCAGAACCCCGAACGTCACGCTGCCCGGTACTCGTAGCTACGCGGTTGATAATCCCTCGCGCAACATTGTGTGCCGACTCATTGAGGTTGGGCGGGGCACCTTCGATCTGTCCCATGTAGGCTGGAAACCAGATGACTGTGTGTGGCTTGATCTGCTTGCTTCCTAGTATCGCTAGGGCCAGCTCGGATATGGTTCCTTTGGCAAATGCCCGAACGGCTGATCTCGAGTCACTGTAGGTTGATGTCCTCTTGGCATCCAATAAGGCCATCGCTATTGCAGCCTGCTCTGCTATCTCAGAGGACGTCGTCCGAATCAAGATTGCGTTTGTTACTTGACTTTCATGGTCTGCGCTAACCGCAGCGAAGGCCTGTCCGTCGGCGTAGCGCGCTGCGTGTACGAAACTATTCTCCGAAGCCCATTCAAGAGCCTTTTCCAGGAGGGCCTTCGCGCGCGCCCGACGTCTTCCCACGTTGTGTTCCGGATGAACGTTTCGTGGGATCGGGGCGACAGTGTTGCGGTCCCGCTGCTCTTGAGGGATGCTGTAGAACTTTGTTTTGACTACTGTGGGGGGAACGTCCAGCTCCTGTAGGATGTGTCTTCCAGCTTGTGTAGTAAAGAGCCTGACCAACTAGGCCCTCTCTTGCGCTTCCGCTAATTCCTCTAGCGTGTTATGAACGCCGAGTTGAAGTAAGCTTTCCGTCTGTGTGTATATGGGAAGGCCGAGAGTTCTCTTGACTGCCTTCCTGATTAATGCGTTGAGCTTATCCCGCTCCGTTCTTTGCCAGTTGTGCATGGCCAATACGTAAGTGAAATGGCACATTACGAACCCGTGTACCAATCTCACGAGGTTGTCTTCTCCGAGGCCTTGCTGCCGGTTGGCCACTCTTCTTATTAGTCTGGTGGCGTTGTCCGTCTTAGTGAGTCGCAACACTGTCTGATTGTTAGAGCCACAAGGCCATTACGCCGAGAATCCGGATGGCGTCCACCCTCGGAATATGGCCTCCGTCGTTTGTCCATAGTTTGATGTCGCATTCGGCGAGTGGCTTCCATCCCTTTGGTTTGGGGCCTCTGCGCTTGGTCGATATAGTCGCAGTTCCGACATGTGAGGTGAGCACCGAAGGCCCGTGGACTCGAGGTATCTCTCGGTAGCATCAATCGCCTCTTGCAGGGCCGTCACTACCTGTCCGTCACTACCTCCCGTACACCAGATGGTAACGTCGTCTGCGTATATGGTATGACTGATACCGTCGATATAGCAGAGAGTCTCCTGGATAGACCAATCATGGCGAGGTTAATTTGTTAAAGAGGGTTGGGGATATGATTGCCCGTGTGGCGTCCCCTTAGACCCCAGCTTGATCATGTCTGAAGTCAGGTCCCCGATCTTAAGGGTGGCTTCTCTGTCTGACAGGAAAGATCTCGTATAGGAATGAAAGTGCTTCCCCAGGTTAAGGCTCGAGATTGTGTCTAAAACGAACGAGTGAAGAATGTGTATAATTGCTATCGCAATAAAATATATTGTTGTAGTGCCTGCGGCTGTCAATCTGTGCTTTCCTTGGCTCGATTGTCGGTGGGCATTTATGGTCGTGAGTAATACGAATCGAGTGAGCCCTAGGTTTCCCTTCTTCTAGTGCATATATACACATATAAGGCAAACATACAAAATATAACTTTACTATGTCTATGTTTCGGCAGGTGGCCGTGCCTTCATCAGAATGACGACTTAGACGAATGCAGGACCACCATATACAGAGTGTTCCAGCGTACAATTTCAAAACTTTTTAAAGGTTGCCTGTGGCTGATAGCACAAGTCTAGTTTCATGGCTGGTCTACTGGAGGAGGTGGGCATTACTTGCACAAAGAATTGAATTGCATTATCGACTAATAACCAAAATTCACTAATTCAGTTTTTAGCCGAACAACTTATGACCCATATTGCAATTTACAAATTCTAGCCGTTGAGTTATCGGGCGACCTTGGCAACCACATGCACGCGATGCAGAAGTCATAAACGACAAGCGACGTTATGTGCAGACCTTATCGCGTCGCTGTGCGGGGCAACCACATGGATTCGACCCTGTGAAAAAAATCCGCGACAAATGTTCACTGTTACCTGATGAAGCATAATCAATAATTTGCAAACGTGCTGTGAGGACAACGTTTTAACTAGAATTTCATATATCTAGTTTAATTATGCCGTATATCGCAAGTGAAAAAGGCGTTATCCATGTTGCCAGCGTTAAAATGTTGTAGGCAGGTCCGTAGCCAGGGGGGTAGGGGAGCTAGGGGCCCGGGCAACCCCTGAAAATTTTGATGGAGGGTTTTTTCCAGCAAAGCTCGGCCACCCCGCTGCGCAAAGAAAACTTGGCAACAGCTGCTCACCTTGTGCAACAGCAGCATGACTGAGCAGATCTTTCCGTGCCCATGTACTGCGATCAGCGCCGTATACATCGGCCAAACGTCTTTTTATGTTTGGCTCTGAGTAACGCTGTGTTATTTTCATTCATGAAATCTATTGAGACGAATCGTCCGTATAAAATATTCTACTATTAGGAAGATCAGTCTCAAACTAAAAATATAAAACTATTAATAACATAGTATTAAAATTTACATACTGTGATTTTACCGGACATAATTACTGAAAAATAGGTGCTTCCTCAAATAAACAAGGCCTTCAGCAAGTCCCCCCCCCCCCACCCCGAAAAAAATTACCTGCTACGGGCCTGGTTGTAGGACTGATCCGGTAGCTTGATCTCTAAGCATATTAAAAGCTCTCAGTAGCGTCTGAGGCCAGACAACGTCAAAATAATCAAGTGATCCCAATATAACGATAGAACATCGCCGATACCTTGTCCTCAGCGCGAGATGACACCAAGGCTGATTTCACCATTTATTATTTTTTTGCTGTCACGACGGAAAGCAAGTAGGAAGACCAATTCAGATTCAGCACAGACAGGTTGCCGCCATGTTGTAACTAAACGAAGCCACGGCGCGGACTTCCGAGCGACGAGCAAATTTATTTACTTACCAAAAACAGGTGACGCGACAAAGGACTGCGACGGATCGCCCTCCACGACGGCCAGACCCATATCTCTCGACGTCGTGGCTCGTTGTCGTCGCTATATAAAGTGACGTCCATGCTGTTCAGTCTTTGTTGGCTCAACCTTCGTTCATTTCCAAAACCATAGATTGAACATATTTACTTATTAAAGCGACACTTTGCTTGCCTCATGCCTCCACTTTGCGGGTGCTGGTTGTTGTCCCGCCGAATATTGAAGAACTTGGCACACAATGTACTATGTGCCCGAACAAACAATTCGAGCCACACGCTATGTGAATCTGGGCATATGGCACTGGATTTGTGTCCGATAGACCACTTTGGCCACTGGGCATGTAAACTTCCCTAATTTCCCATAATGGGTTTTAGGGTAAGTGCTCGAATAGCTAAGCAGTACAACAGGCAAGAAATGAAAAAGTTGGCAACATACGAATTGAATAATTCTGCTATAGAGACGAGAAGTTGGCAATACAAGCAGCCGAGTGTGGAGAAAGAAGTAAAGAGTACACACTGGGACCAGGGCGCGCATTGAGGGAGAAGCGTTGAACAACGAAAATGTAAGTAAGTGAAGATATATGTCTGTAAACGTCAAAGAAAGCTTAGCGTATCACCAATTCTCACATATGCATGAATATCGGCCGATTTTTTGTGTTTATACACACACACACACACTAAAATTGCACTGGGAACTTCATGTGACATCGAAAGACTGTTAATTGAAGTGACGAGCTTATATAATATTTGCAAGACCTCAGAGTAGGAGACAATTGAGTTTTACAGCCTGAGTCCACTGTACCAGCAAGAGAGTGACATCTCTCGGATGTGCCATGCGACAAGCAGATTCAGTTAAACACGTTGGGGAGTTATGTTTGTTTTGTGCGCATTACATTGCACAAATACACATTAATGAAAAACGCCACGTAACGCCTCGTAAATGTTTTAATATAAAGATACGATCAAGAATCTTCCTGACGAAAGGTCAGTTATTGAGCAGATAAGACATAACATAATGAAAATTAAACGATATAACAATTTCTGAACACAACTGATGACAATTATTAGCATAAGATGTATAATGTGATTCCATTACGCAATAGTTTCATTACTTGTCAGAGCATACCTTATGCCACTCGTTTCGTTTATTTTCCGGAGACAGGATAAAGGATTGTAGAGTAAAAATGATCAGGTGCCGAAATGAATAAACATATTAACATATATATAAATAGGACTGCGATATCTCAAAAGCGCGAAAGGACTCGATAGCATATATAGGAACAGTGTGGATTGTGTGTATTGAGCGGCAAATGCAGCATATGACGAATAAAAATTAATAAGGAAAATGCAGAGCATGGACTAGGGAGTTTACAAATAGCGCAACCACAGGTCTTTTCTTACCAAATGCCCTCACTCTGCTTGCGCTGCTATGTACCCCATTTTCGTTCTTTTGTATAACTTTTTGCGTTGTTTTCGAAGCCAGGTGGTTTACTTTGACGTGCAAGTTGGTGGCTTTTTTCTCTCCTATTAAAACATCAGTTCGTTGTCTGATGCGATAATTTCACCATCATTGAACCGACCACCGCCCGCTCTGCTATCACTGCGGGGAAGCTGGCCATGTCTACCGCCGATGCCCATAACCGCGAGATGGGCCTACGAGGGTTCGGCGTCAACGCGCCGCGTCCATGCGAGGTGAACGACCGCACGACATCGCCGACTACCTCGCCGGAGCCCAGTGGCAACCACGACGACCCTCACGCTCGCCGTCACCAGGCCGCTACATCTCGCCGCATAGCCGTCAGTACCCGTCCCACCCGGGGCCGATCTCAAAGCCCTTACCCGGGAAACTAAAAGCAGCAACCGATGGAGGTGTGGTTGCTGTACGACGCAATGCCGAAGATCCTCCGCCGCCGACGACGACGACCATTCGCGAATCATCACGACGAGATATCAGCACGCCGCCTAGCAACAGCCTTGACAACACTTCGCCGCCGAAAGAAGACCCTCCCGACGCGACGTAGCAGCAGCAGAGCAAGCCGACGCGCCGTGATACAAACCCACGAATTAACCGGAACGCCAGACACCGGTTCTACCGATCGAGACGTGCTAATCGATGGGCATAACGTCACCGACGAAGAAAATCTTGACGTTGGCACCTATATGCAGCGTGCCGAAGAAGGTCGACAGCTCGCCCGCCTGCGCATCAAGAACCAACAAAGGACCGACAGCCGACTCTGCAATCTTCGACGACGCTACGTCGAGTACCAGCCCGGCGACCGTGTTTGGGTCTGGACTCCGATACGCCGACGAGGACTTAGCGAGAAACTCTTACGTCGCTATTTCGGATCATATAGATCATCCGACGTATTGGCGCACAGGACTATGAGGTCGTGCCAGACGGTATTTCGCAATCACAGCGGCGCGCGCATGACCTGAAGTCATTGACGTCGTGCGTCTTAAGCCTTTCTACGCCCGCTGACGAACATAGGTCCTTTGTTGCTTTGTTATTGTTTTTTTTTTCCTTTCTGTACGCGTCGTTTTGTTTTCGCTTTCGTGTTTGTAGCATCGGGACGATGCTTTTTAAGGGGAGGGTATTGACACGTATACATGTTTATCTTTCACCGGTGGCCGCTTTCCACCGGCTAACAAATGTTAAACGTTATCGCTCGGCGCAGGACGCGCCTGCATCTTGAACGTTATCGATGCTTCTATCCGTCGTCTGTTGTCACCGACGCTCATGTAATCTGATTGTATGAGCGACGAGAATTGTCTAGAACTTTGGAAGACACGCGAACACCAGGGATTAATCTGGAACCTTCGATGACTCACGTATAAAAGCCGACGTGTTTCGCCGCTATCGTTGTGGTTTGAGTGTAGCTTTCTTTTGTGGGCACAGGTTCGCCCAATAAAGAATCAGTTTCGTAATACACAGTTTTACGATGTTCTCTTCACTGTCACTACTATGTGAGAATATTGTGACAGAGCGATGAAGAAGACGTTAATATGATCCATTGCAGAATATCCCTTTCCTAAGCCAGCATTATCTCTGGTTAATTGATGTCAAGTGTTTGTTTGACTTTGTCGGAAATTACTGCGGTGAATATATATACAATACCGAATGCAAGCTGATGCGCATGTATTATTTATTCAATAATTTAACCACTCCCTATGGATTATTATAATGTTGGCATTCTTGCGTAACCAAAAGGGTATGTTTAGAATACTGGTTCACTTGATTCTGCAGTTCCAACATGCCCCCTAACAAAATTTTTAAAAAGCTTCTTATGAAAATTGATTAGTATATCGAAGGCCTTCGACATGCGGCACTTTGTCGAAGCCAGGGCGATGCATTCTAATTTAACAATAGCTTACCATGCGGTACTTTGTAGAAGGCCTTCGACAAAGTGCCGCATGGTCGCTATTGTACGAATTAGAATGCCTCGGCCTGCCTTCCTTCATTGTCCGATGATTAGTGTATATCTTTTCAATAACAGGCAATCTGTAGAAATGAAAATTGCACATCTCCCGTACTTGCTGTTACCTCGGGAGTACCACAGGGCAGTGTTTTAGGCCCATTTTTGCGACTTATATATGTAAATGATCTGGTTGAGGTGGTTCCTGGTACTGTATCCATTTCGTTGTTTGCCGATGATAGTGTCGTATTCAAAGATATAATCTGCTAATGATGACATCGGGCTATAAAACAGTATCTGTGCAATTGGTGATTGGTGCAGTCATTAGAGAATGGTTTTCAACTCAGAAAAAAAACAGTACTTCTCCGGGTTACTAGGAAAAAGCTAGTTAGTTTTGTGTATTCAATTCACAACAATCCGAACCTAAGTTCGGATTGTTGTCAATTGAAATTTAACTGATTTAAGTTGATAAATTTAAGTTGAAAATTTAACTGCCTTGGCGTTATGGTAAAAACTAGTTCACGTGGTCAGAACATATAGCGGATATCTGTAGCCAGCTTCAGAAAACTGTGGTTCCTCAAAAAAGAAAAAAAACTTAAATTTGCACAAATTAGCACAAAACTTCTAGCTTACAATGATTGCAGAAGGTCAAACTGGAGTATGCTTTCGTCGTATGGGATCCGAAAAGGGGGGGGGGGGGGGGGGTCGGTACTGTGACTCCGATTTCGTCGCATGCGACGGAAATCGCACTCCGGTGTGATGAACATTGTGTCTTGTGAAACATGTTAAACGCAGTTGCTGTCGGAGAACAATGCTGCCCCTCCCGCCCTCCCTCTCTCCCATCCCCCCCACGACTTTTCGCGCAATGGAAGACGGCGCGTTTCGTGTCAGCTTCGCTCTCTTGCGCACGCCAGATTGAGCCGCGATCGTCGGCTACCCTCTGGCACTTTCACTCGCACATGCAATACGCGCACAGCGACGCTGTTATCGCCTTGGGACTTTATACGGAACATCACTGCAACGGCGACGGCAAAAATGCGCTTGGAGTGTCCATATAATTGCTATCGCAATCAAATACGGGCGCTCACGACTCACGCAGGCACATTTTGTCAGTCCTCCTTGTCGGGAAGCGGTTCTCGCCTGCAGGTGGGTCCGAGAACGCTCCTGACGCCTTGACGCAGCGGAAGACGCCGCTTCCAGCGTTTCGCACGACGTCAAAGAAGTAGGGAAATCTGGTGATAGGGATACAAGGAAGTTGGAAGGCGATTAATCCTCCAGTTCAGGTCGATCAAACGCAATGTCTTCCTGAGCGAGTGGAGGTGAGAATGGGTCGGAGTCACTGCACGCACGCCACTCTATTGCGTCACTCCTCGTTTGAGGGAGTAGGAGTTTTGACTGCAGTAACTTCGGCACCAGCCCTCATTTTCAAACTTCACTTACCTAGGGGAAAGGCGCATATTTTGGACTGTGTAAGGATCAGCCACATCGTTTTAGACGGCACTATCTTCAGGATCGGCCCATGTTGTATGTGTTCTAGCCTAATTCCCTCCGGGAATGAGGCTTGAAACACATACACGATCAGTGTTGGCATACTTTCTTGAAACCTGTCCCTAAAATGAGGCGAAAAAGTCTAAATTTTCGCTAACTTTCCTGCAAGGTTGCTAAAATGGTCGCTAATATTCTGAGTAATTTTTTTCAACGTAGTGCTTTTGAACGCTATAACATTCGCTGGCTTATCGCCATAATTTACCGAAACATCCCAAGTTTGTCCAAGTTTCGTTTGAGTGAGGAATAAAGAGTGACTTTGCCAGCGGTGTACAGTGGGCTTTTATACTTGCATAACAACGGACGATGACAAGTGAAATTAAAAAAAAAATTGGCAGCCGATCCACGAAGTGAATGCGACGATAGAGTGAAGCTCCTTGGACGATTATCGCTGCTGCTCGAGCTTTCGCTTCGGGGTCTTGCTGCCGTTGCCGGCGTGCTGCTGCTTCTCGTGCTCGTAGCTTGGGGTTAGTTAGCTTCGCGGCGTTGCCGTTGGGCTGCCGCGTCTCGTTCTTGAAGTGTAGGATCAGAGTCACAACGTTTGCGTTTACGTTCGCACTCCTCCATACTGCAGTGCTAGGTGTAGCGGCGCGGCGCCGGCGCAACACCTGCGCACGGTCGGTATGCGCGCTGCGTGCGCTCTGCGAACGGTTCTGCGCATGACGTCGTGCGCTTGCTCGGAGAGGGGTTTCGGAGCGTCGGTATGCGCGCTGCATGCGCGACGGGGAGCTACGACGACGACGACGGCGACAACGGACATCGTGAGAGCCTAAAGAGCTTCGCTCCTAAAAAATTAAAGTCTGGGATTTTATATGCCAAAACCACGATTTGATTATGGAAGGCCGCAGTGAGGGACACCGGATTAATTTTGACTACCTGGGGTTCTTTAACGTGCAACCAGTGCACGGTACAAGGGCGTTTTTGCATTTCACTCCCACCGAAATGGGGCCGCCGCGGCCGGGATTCGATCCTGCGCCCTCGGCTTGACGCGGTAGGCTCGTCACCGTAAGCGGTAATATTTCTTGCCAAGTTGGAATGGTCCTCGTCTTCGGACGTGTACTAATCGCTGATAGACGCACCAGAACTCGAATCCATGCTCGCGATGGCGGCGTCAGCGCGCTTCGAATGACCGCGGCCGGCCGGCTGGCTATCCGACGAGGGTGTCGTGACGTCACGCCTTCCAACTCCCGCGGGTCGGGCGGCGAGGCGCGCGCTCACAAAAACGCCAAAAATAAAGCCATTGGCTCAAAAATGAGCTAACTGATTACTTCTTTTCGGTGTAATCACACACTGAGGATTCATTTTCAGCATTTTCGTAAAATTTTCAGATTTTGTGTCCGTATCCCTTTAAGCGTCCTCCAAATCTGATGGTGTTTCGCTGAACTTTGTTGTTAGGCAACATTAAGGGGAATGTTGAAAACCCAGCCTTTCTAAATTTTGGACACGCGCGCGCCTCGGGGCAACAGCCAACAATTATTGAAATGATAAAAAAGGTCCTTGGGCCTTCACATTTTGATATAAGACGGCTTAAATTGCTCCTGTAAAAATATCTTCCCAGCAATGTATTTGTGTTTAAAAGTGAAGCCGACTTTAAGGGGATCAAGTAAGCTTGGTCTTTGTAAGCTGGCTTTCCCACGTTGTGCGTTGCAGTGAAGCTTACTCTAAAGAAAATGTGATGCGAACGGAGCCCGATAACGCTATCGCGTTCCACTCTTAAAGGTTAAGCTTAAGCGTCCTCCAGTTTTTTGAAAAGGAACTTCGAAGTGATTATACATAAAGTATTCACCCAGGATATACATTCGAATGCGCGCGGAACTGTATATGGGAGTGGTTCAATCATACTCTCGCCGTCAGGCTTTGTGACGTTTTCGCCATTATAAGAGCAATCTTTACCGCAGAAAATCTTATCTAAATATATGAGAGAAATCGTCTTTCTCGGCATCCACTGCACCATATTTGATGAGGTTTGTTGCATTTAAGAGAAAAAGTTAAAATATGCTTGCTGTTATAAACAAATTTTAGGACCATTAATGTTCTTTCCAAAAATTGTTGAAAATGGCAAAAATGTAAGAACAGTAATTTCAAGTTTAGTACCCTAATTCACTAATAAAATATATCCCACTTGAGTAAAGTGCTCCAACTGAGACATCTAAAGCGGCTAAAATTTAAAAATTTTGCTATAGATTTCTCGAAAATATACCCTGATCTGTGAGCAGCACTTTTGCAAAGCCCTCGTTAACATTACAATATTGATTAAGTTGTAAACGCGCACACCACATTTGTTCGCATGGGAGGCTCTAACACAGAGTTTACAGAACTGCAGTAGGGTATATATATATATATATATATATATATAAATATATATTGTAGTGGGGAATATGCATGTAGCGCTGTGGGCACTGCCATGGCTTCGGCGCGAGACCCGAGCTCGAGCTGCTGATGCCAAGAGCTAGGACTGTGCATAGAAAGCGACTTGCGATCCCTCGGACGAGCTTCAATAAATCCCCCTTTCATTTGGTAGAGGTGATGGGTAACCTCGAAAACTGGAATTCCGAAGCCGGACGCTACCCACTGCTGCGACCATGTCTGACGACACCGCCCAGGCAGATACACCTCAGCCTCCAGCGGTCATCGTTTCTGGCGTGTTCTGCCAGCGTGATCCTGCCATCTTTAGCGGCACCGATGATCATGACGTGGAGGATTGGTTGTCATCGTACGAACGGGTGAGCCGGCACAATAAGTGGGACGACGCCACCAAGGGTGCGATCTTATACGCGTTCCAAAATGGAACGGAGGCGGTCCGTTCCATCGAACCACACACGATTGGTCCATTTGATCGTCACGGTTCAAATTGATCAATCATGTGCTTCTCACGGTTCAAATTGACCAATCGTGTGCGGCTCGATGGAACGGACCGCCTCCGTTCCATTTTGGAACGCGTACAAGATCGCACCCCAAGTTGCAAACGTGTTCTTTTACTTAACCGGCGTCGCGTATCTCTGATTCCGAAACCACGAACGCGATTTCACCACATGGAGTGCATTCAAGACCAGTTTTGCAGAAGTGTTCGGGCGCGCCGCTGTGCGCAAGCTTGGCGCTGAACAACGCCAACGTGGGCGCGCACAACAACACGGTGAAAACTTCACAAGCTACATCGAAGATGTCATTGACCTGTGTAAGCGGGTGAATTCGTCAATGGCAGAACAGGACAAGATAAAACACATTATGAAAGGCATTGATGAGGACGCCTTTCAAATGTTGCTAGCGAAGGATCCGCATACCGTGGCCGACGTTATCAATTTGTGCCAAAGTTTTGACTAGCTTCGGAAAAAACGCATCATAGCTCGACGCCCACCACCCACGGAAGATTCGCTAGCAGCATCGGTTATTGGCGACAACTAGACAACTTAGCTGACGCAGATAAAATAATTTTTGCGCGAGGAGGTTGCGCGACAGCTCTCCATTTTGCCGTCCACGGAGAAGCCTTCTCACTCTTTGGCTCCAGCAATCCGACAAATGATTCAAGAGCAAGTGACCGAAGCTCTTCCATCTCCGTGTCAGCCGGCTCCCGTGGCCGCACCACTGGCGTATGCTGAGGCGGCTGCACGGGCTCCTCGCCTACCGGTGTGCTCTCCTCCGCCTTTAGCGCTTCGCCCGCCGCTGTTCTCTCCTGCGCCTTTGCCTCGGCAGCCGGCGGCTCACTTCTTTGGTGCACAACAGCAGGATACAAATTCTTGGCGCACTACTGATAACCGCCCCATATGCTGCGCCTGCGGCACCCCGGGACATGTACCGCGCTTCTGCCGCCGGCGTTTCCCTGCCTTCATGGGCACCGGGCGAGCCCCCAGCTACGGATTCCGACCATTTCGTATACCACAACAGCCGCCACCGGAAGTCTACGTTGCTCATGACGTACCAGCTCCGGAGTCTCAGCCCTTTGGTGCTCGTCGCTCGCCTTCCCCTTGTCGCCGCTCCCTCTCACCTATGCGTCGTCGGCCCAGTGCCAGTACTACTGAGACGGAAAACTGATTTCCCAGTTCCTGAGGCACGAACTGCGTCGTCGTCTGAACATCGAAGTCCTCGCTTCTCCCCCGCTAACGTTATTGAAGTGTCAGCGGATGGCATCTTGCGCTCGTCGATACAGGTTCTGCTATATCCGTGATTAGTGAAAAGCTTTGTCGTTTAATACGGAAAGTGACCATGACGCCTTCGGTACTATCGCTTAGAACAGCCACTCCTCAACAAGTTCAGCCGGTCGCTATGTGCACTGCCAGGGTGCTGATTCGAGACATTTTGTACTCTATTGAATTCTTTGTGCTAATTTGAACCTGTTGCTCCCACGATGTGATTCTCGGCTGGGATTTTCTGTCGCGCCATCATGCCATCATTGACTGTGCACGTGCTGAGGTTCAGTTCTCCGTTCTGTGCGATTTGCCATCTCACGACTTGCAAGTTCCAGGTGTTAGCAGGATCTGTTTAACTTCAGATCCTGACCTTCCTCCTCACAGTGCTGTATTTGTCCCTCTTTCATGCACATCGCTTGCCGACGCGACGGTCTTGTTCGCACCCGCTGCCGTCTTCAGTCGCCGCCACCCTATATCGTTGCCTTTCGCCCTCCTCAGGGTTCACCATGGTGCTGCAGAAATACTGGGTTCTAACCCAAATTCGGACACTTTGGCTTTGCGCTGTGGCGAGACTATTGGCACCATCCAGACTGTGGACACTGATGTTATTGTGTCTTTTCCTGCTGCCGACGACCAGGCGACAACTAACGTAACAGCACAGACGCCCCATGTGCCATCTGACCGGATCTCACCGGATGTTTTTGTCGCTCTATTGCCGATGACCTAGACCTCACACAACGTGAGCGACTACTTACCCTTTTAACTGACTTTCACGCCTCTTTTGACTTGAACCAAGCGTCATTAGGCCGCACAAGTACCGTTTCTCACCACATTGATACGGGACGTCACGCACCATTACGCCAGCGACCGTACCGCGTGTCATCCACCGAGCGTCGTGTAATTACTGAGCAAGTGGCGGACATGGTTGAACGTGGTGTTGTCAGACCTTCCTGTAGTCCTTGGTCGTCTCCCGTGGTACTAGTTAAGAAAATAGGTGGCTCGATTCGTTTCTGTGCGGACTATCGTCCCCTCAACAAGATTACACGAAAAGATGTCTACCCTCTACCGCGCATAGATGTCGCCCTGGATTGTCTACATGGTGCCGAGTTCTTTTCTTCTTTGGACTTGCGATCGGGCTATTGGCAAGTCCCGATGGATGAGTCCGACCGCTCGAAGACAGCTTTCATTACGCCTGACGGCCTGTATGAATTTACGGTGATGCCATGCGGACTATGCCGAAAGAATGATGGACAATCTTTTGCGTTACCTCAAATGGAAGACGTGTTTATGTTACTTAGACGGCGTGGTAGTTTTCTCTCCTTATTTCACCACTCACCTCACTCGTCTACGCGAAGTTCTTACTTACCTTACCACCGCCGGCCTTCATCTTAACTTGAAAAAGCGCCGCTTCGTAGCCCGCCAGCTGACCATACTTGGTCACGTCTTTTCCAAAGGCGGCGTCCTTCCCGACCCGACAAGCTTCGTGCTGTCACGGAATTTCCGCGGCCGACTACAGTGAAAGAGCTCCGAAGTTTTGTCGGTCTCTGCCCTTACTTTCGTCGCTTTGTGCGCAATTTTGCCTGCATCGTCGCACCCCTGACGAAGCTCCTGGCTGGGCTTGATGACCTTCGTGATTGGACTCCGGCATGTGAACAAGCCTTCATCACTCTCCGTCGTCTACTTACCTCACCGCCCATTCTCCGTCACCACGACCCGAGTGCTCCGACCGAAGTTCACACGGACGCCAGCGGCGTTGGTCTTGGAGCCGTCCTTGCGCAACGCAAGCCTGGATTCCCGGAATATATGTGGTTGCCTACGCGAGTCGTGCCCTCACAAAGGCAGAAACCAATTATTCTGTCACAGAAAAAGAGTGTTGGCTATAGTTTGGGCGTTAAAGGGCCCCTAAACCACCTCAGATATTTTTTGAACATTGCAAGTAAACACGCGCATCGAGTTCAGTATGTCGTCACGATCAACTATGCCAAACGCTGCAGCGCTACGAGCCGCGGGCGCGCCACAAAAAAAAAAAAAAAAAAGAGTGCCGTCCTCCTCTCGTGGTCTTTCCGGTATCCCCAGCGGTCGTCACGATGTAAGCAGGGTGCATCTGGTGAGGTAAGCGGCGATAAGGATGCCCATTGGTCGAACAAGAACCTACGACTGCCCGTTTGTCTTCCAGCAGGTACGTGCGATTAGAGCACTGCACGGGCCCCGCCCGGGCCCGTTTTTACGTTGGGCTGCCCGCCCGAGCCCGACCAAGTTTTATAGCGAGACCCGGGCCCTGCCCGGGCCCGGAAATAATCTGCCTTACCGCCCGGCCCGGCCCGGCCCGCCACCCCTTTACCTTAGGCCCGAGACCGGCCCGAACCCGGCCCGAGACCGAAAAAAACATGTTTTTAAGAGTCGAGACGCGCGAGCATAACTCGATGCACGTTACATGCACACCACCAGAGGGCCCGCGTCAAAAAACCCGAGCCCAGCCTGGGCCCGGGTCACAAAGCACATGTTCTCCCCGAGCCCGGCCCGAGCCCGTGAAAAAACTGCCCTACCCGGCCCGGCCCACGGGCCGGGCCGGGCCGGTCTTTCGGGTAACTGAGCCCGTGCACTGCTCTACGCGCGATCCTTGCTCTATCTCGTCGTGTTGCTCGCTTGTGCGCCCTTGCGAATCGGTAGTGCCAAATCGCTCGCGTTCCAACACAGTCGTGCTAAGCGGTCTGATTAGCTGCGCGAACAGAGTGCGACAGTGTTGGTCTTTCCAGACGGACGCTTCGCATGAACACGGGCCGGCACCGCAGCAACAGCGGGTAGTCGAGAAGCCGAGTCCACGTCCCCTGTACCGGCACGGTAACTCGCCGCATGCCGTTTGTCATTCGCGGGCCACCAGGGGCGTAGCCAGGGGGGGGGGGGGGGGGTTGGGGGGGGGTTCAAACCCCCCCCCAAATTTTCCCCCCCCCCCCACTTACCCACCTTTTGTTCTCGTCGCTTCGCGCTGACATAATTCATGAAACCGGTGCTACTATCACAATTTCATTCCTGGGCGCTTCCGTTTGGGTTGGTAATTTACAGCGAATCATGTCTGCATATGGAAAAAACTGTCACGGTGTTTGTCAAGGCTTTGACACTCTGTGAAGTTTTGGGCGAGAATGTGGCGGCCGCATTCTGAAGCAACAAATGCGCAACAAATGAAGCAACGAATGCGGCAGCCGCATTTTAGATAATGGCGAAAACGTTCGAGGCCCGTTTACTTAGATTTAGGTGCATGTTAAAGACCCCAGGTGGTTGAAATCTCCGGTATACATTTCCGCCGCTTCCCTTCAGGTGCCGGTTAGGCCGCGCTCGCGCAGGATCTTAGGCTACGTTCACACTTGGTCTCGAAGCTGTCGGAAGCGGCAAAATCTTGCAGAAATCCGCCCGCCTAGGCGGGTAAAACAGGCAGAAAAACAGGCTGCGAGCCAAATCGGTCTCGGGCTGATTTTTTCGCCATGGCGAAGCGGAAACGCGGCGGAAAGTCGTTCTGCTTCACTGGAAGCTACACTAGCATGTAAACAACCGGTCGTAAAATTGAACATGGCACCAAAAGTGTAGGCTGCAATGCTGATCGACGCGATCAAGAACCAGCCCTTGCTTACGGCAAGAGTGGCACTAAAACGTACTGTCAGCAATACTCGCGATAGTATTCAACGTCGCGCGATCGGAGGTGCCGCAACGAAGCCTTGGCGTGACCTAACTTCTCGCGCTTTTGCAAAGTCAGGCGAACCCACCACCGCCGTTTCCGAGGTGTCCGCGTCTTCCGTTTATTCATTGTCCATTTCTAGAAAACAAGTAGGTAGAAGTATAAAAGCCATTTCTTCTTTCACTTCCATGGCAGACAATAGTTAGGCAGATTCCTCGTTGGCGCTCCATAATTCTCCTCGCACGTGTACGGTATGTTGCAGAAGTGCGGGGTGCTTTTCTCGTCGCGACGATAGATTGGGAGCGTAGGTCTCACGTAGGACGCGCAGGCTTTGGCGAGCCCCAACACAAGGGCCAGCTCGGGTTTAGCTGTGGTGTCCTGGAGGCGCCGACAATACGAAATGATGAAATTATTACAACTTGTAAATAAAAGCTATTAAAGAAATATTATCACCTAGGCACCAACCTGTGACTCAGCGCTACCGCGCCCATGTGTGGAGAATTAGGGAACGCCAACGAGGAATTTACCGAAGGTCGCAGATGACACGCGAAGTTGCGTAAAATGATCACTTTTGATGACGGTACGTGGGTCAAAGAATGAACATACCGCTCGAAATAATGCGATAATGCGCCACCACACCGACAAACGTACGCAGACTAGATCGATCTGGACGAAAACGGCAGCGGCGGCCGCGGCGGTAGCAAAACAAATGTGAGCAACTTGGACAGGCGCGGAAAAAAAATTTCCGGCCGCTTTGGCCTTTCCGGCCGCTTTGGCCTTTCCGCTGCTTGCCGCTTCCCAAGTGTAACGTAGGCTTAGTCTACGCGAGAAACGTCTCTTGTTTGCGATTGCCCCCTACGGAAGGCTGGTAATTACTGTTGTGTTGTTGAATCCCAAACCAGCAATTACGGAAGGCTGGTAGTTGCTGTTTTGTTGTGGAATTCCAAACCAGCAATGTACACACGAAGGGGTTGATGACAGCAGTGAAATTCCACCGACTCGCAACAGAATACACGAAACAGACAGCCGACAACCATGAATTACTGCTGTGCGCAGTACAGCGTAAGTAAACTTTTGTTGCAGGCGCTGACAGTTCTCGTCGGAGTTCACGCGTCCTGAGATATTGATTATGTGCACTATGTACTGAACAAGACCTGAGTTCATTCCTGCATCACTAGTACACAATCAGTCGAGATTCTGTGAGGTGCAAGGCCGCTTCCTGTTTGCACCGGCGTAAGTGAAGCAGAAATGAGTTGCACGCACTACTTAAATGCGTACACATGCCATATCTATGCTGTGCGGTGAAATATTCGTACTTGTTGACGTAAAGGCAAATGATGGCTGCACGCTCGCACACAGCAGAAGACACAGCGGCACATGCACTTGCCGCAGGAAATGCAACCCTCTCGTATGAGGGAGCAGGGCGACGAAAGCTTCGAAAAAAAAAAAAAAAAAACAGGCCTTACGCGTTTTTGCACGTATTTAAGTTTTCTAGCGCAAAGACGCAGCGAACAAGCAATTGCTATGGGAGTAGGTATATCCTGGTCACACGTGCATTTTCACGCGTATAGCCGTCCTTGACTTGTGAAACGCACTTCGCCCCGACGAGGACGACGCCATCTACGCTTAACGAAAATTAACAATTAATGATGTCTTCTCCAATCGGACGGGTGGTCTCAATGATGCATTTTCGAAGACTGGTCCATTCAGTGGCGCGATGAGAGACCGTTGCTCCAAACGCCCACTGTACCTGTCGTACTGTATTTACTGAGCTTACTTTACTTTTTACTTAATTTCTTCAGACGAGCACGCGAGGGGGGGGGGGGGGGTCCCATGTCTTTGATATACATGTATAGAGTCTGCTTAAACTACGATATTTATTATCGATCACGTGGCGTAGAGGAAAGCGGAAGCTTCCCCCCCCCCCCATACCTGGCCCTTGCGCCATAAACACCAACATCATCATCATCCCCCCCTCCCCCCCCCCGGTCGCTGATTACGATATGCGATATACGATATGCGAACGGTGAACCCCCCCCCCCCCCCCCCGAAAAAAATTTCTGGCTACGCCCCTGCGGGCCACCGTTCCACGGCGGTTTTCCTCGCGAACGGCGAGATTTCCTTGCCGTAGAGAGGATGAGACCGGGACCCATTTGTGCGGCAGCCTCACCGCCACCACCGCCGATCGCTCGACGGCGCCGATGTCGTCGCTAGGCCTTTTCCGGTTCACTTCAAAGCTGAAACGGACGGCGCGTCGGTATGAATTACCGACGCTCACAAGCCGCAATATTTTCTTACCATTGTTATCGTTCTTCGCAACTATTGCACAAAGAAGAAAATACGCTTATATTATCGGCACCGTCGGCTGCGATGCGAGCACAGCCGAGCCGGTCGTCTCCCATCGGTAGCCGTGCACTGCAGCTGAGCTCGACAAGTATCGTAGCTCTCGTTCATGTTAACGTGTGACAGTGGATATAGTTGTTCATAAAATGTACAATTTACGCATCACTTTATCTAGGGAAAATGATTTGCTTGGAACAGAAGCTCCAGCCGATGGTTTCGTCGCCGGTGGCGGAGGCGCGCAGCTTCGCTGTCGTCGATTGGCCCGTTGATCGTGCAGCGGGCGGTGCGCGGCCGAACTGCCATCTACTTTGGACACCTCTCGCGGGCAGACGTTCTACGGCACTGGAGGCCCGTTCGCCGTCGGTATTTGCCACTAGCGTGGACGTGCCTTAAAGGGCCCCTAAAACACCCAGAGGTCGAAATTTAGTTGTAGTGTTGCAGTTGTGCACGAGTCTACAACGAACACGTAGCCGCGAGAATTTTTCGAAATGGTGCCGTCAGGGGCGGATCCAGGTTTTTTCTGAGGGGGGGGGGGGGGGTCAGCTTCTGTCAATGATGATGATGATAGTAGCCTTTCTCATTTGCCGAAATTCACCGTTTCTGCTCACGATAAACCCACGTTTATGCGGCTAGAGCAACACCTGTAGCCCGTCGTGGTGGCTCAGTCAGATCAGGCGTTGCGGCTGAGCACGAGATCGCGCGATTGAATCTCGGTCGCGGCGGCCGCATTTCGATGGAGGCGAAATGCAAAAACGCCCGTGTGCTCGCGTTGTAGTGCACGTTAAAGAACACCAGGTGGTCAAAATTAACCCGGAGTCTTCCACTACGGCGCGATTCATAATCAGAACTGGTTTTGGCACGTAAAACCCCAGAAAGAGGAAGAAGCCCTATAGCGAAGCCAGGTATCGGTTTCTCCGAGCTTATAGGAAAAGGACGTTACCCGGCCAATACAGCCATGTGCTTGGCGGCTGTGCCTGATAATACAGGGTGTTCAAACTAAGCTTTATGGTTTCTTAAAATTAGGCTCTGGGAGGCACGCGAAGACCACCTGTGCAAATAAGTTATGTGGCCAGGGGGGCACAAAGTGAGATGAAAATTATCGCTGTGAGCAGCCGAATTAACAAAAATTGAACAAATATTTTTGTCGACTGCAGTAAGTGGGTATGTTTGTATTGAAAACTTAGAGGCAGTCGTGTTTCTACACAGTATCAGTCGGAAGAATTATTCTAGCGCGTTCGTGCTCCGAGATATCCGACTCCAAATTTCAATTGTCGTACTGCGCAGAGTTATCGAGTTGACGCGACAGCGGTTTATGCTTTGCGTTGCTGTGGAATTGAGGCATTTGAACATTTTTAGGGCATTGACATCTTGATGGGTGAAGTGGTCATGAGATTTGTGCATGACAACACCAAACTTAATTAAAGCGGCAGTATGAAATATTCGTTAGCATAGCTAAAAAGGTTTCTGCTGCTGATGGTGCAGTTGTTGCTATTGATTTCAAAAACTTACAATACTTGGAAATCAGCAGTCACTTTATTTGCGTAGCCCAAACAAGGACCATGCCCGATCGTCTAATCACCATTACGCACGCGCACTGCCCTCCGGCTTCTCCACTCGCGCCATTATCTCGCCATGGCAGCTGCCGCCATCTTTACAGGGCGTGGTCGCATGTTACGACAGTGGTTACGGGTTCTTCGAATTTTTTTTTTCGCCAGCCGTGAGGGGAAGGGGGGCAGTTCTTTGCCAATGCCTCAGCAGCGTTGTCAGACTCAACGCCGCACCCAACAGCCGCGTCACATCATGGAGGAGCTTTGCGCCGATCCTCATTCTCTTGCATGCGTAATCATGCGAACGACAATTAAATTTGGAGTTGGATGTCTCGGAGCATAGACTGCTAGAAGAATTCTTCCAAGTGAACTGTGTAGAAACACGACTGCCTCTAACTTTTGAATACAAACATACACACTTACTGCAGTCAATAAAAAGTTAATTATTCAATTTTAGTTAATTCGGCTGCTGACAGCGATAATTATCTCACTTTGTGTCCCCCTGGCCGCACAACTTATTTGCGCAGGTGGTCTTCACGTGCCTCCCAGTGCCTAATTTTAAGAAAACCATAAAGCGTAATTTTGAACACCCGGTATATCTAGCCTGTATTGTTTCTTAAAATAGAATTTGGGATGATCTGTCACAGGTTCGTTATAAATGCGTAAGCACGGGTCCGTCTTTGGAGTTCTGGTGGGACCCCTTGATTTCCTTAAGAAGATCTTTGTGTTCGGCTGAGACACCTTAGTTTTAACGCTCCGCTCCAACGCGGCAACCACTACGCTGGTGTTTACGATATGCGAATCACCGCGTATGAAGACTCACGACGCCACCTACAAGAAGAACGATGTGGGCGTAGTAGCCGAGAGCGCGAACCAGCGTCTTCATGTTTTGTTTCCCACGCGACGTCATCCTTTTACACAAGGCGCGCATCTGCTCCCGTTTCTCTAACCACACGACGCCATCCTAGGCCCGCGCGCTGGCGTTGGGTGCTGACGTCACGCTCCCACACTTCGCAGTCGCTGCTCGAAGCTTCGCCCCGCTCCGCGAGAACGCCCACTCAGATAAACGGATCCGGCGGCTTTGAGCCTCCTATGCTTAATGCGACTATAAAACTGCGAAGTTACAATGAAAAACTTGTAGCGTACGAACGGTACTGTGCTCGTAGTGGATATTGCCAACGTGTAACTGTGATCACAATGAGTGCTACAGTTAAGAAAAGTTGCCTATGCGTAGTTCTTAGTTTAGCTGTTAGTGTTATTATTATATATGAACACTTCAGCAAGAGATCTATTTCATTAAGCAAGTTGGTCGCGGAACCGATGACAGCAAATGAGGCAACCGATGACACCCCAATGCGCAACTAAGTTGATCAGGCGCGAAGGCGCTCGCGTGGACATCGGCGTGCTTGCAAAGGGACGTCCCCTCGTTCATTCGACGCCACCGACGGGACGAGAAAGGCACGGTCGGCGCCAGGAGGTCCAAGGTGTTCATGAGAAAAATTAACTAGCTAGCTAGCTTTACTTCTACAGGCTGATACCACTGGTACTCACGAAAAATAATTTTGAAGAATGCTGGTGGCCATATTTTTTTTGTGACAGGGCCATCCTCCTGTCAGCGAGGGGGCGATGCAGAAATCTGAGGGGGGGGGGGGGTCAGGACATCCGGACATCCCCCCTGGATCCGCGCCTCGGTGCCGTAATAGCGGTGTTACACGCGTTGATGATCAAAACGGCCCTCGCTCTTTTCGCTCTTTCCTTCGCTACTCTTCTCGTCGGCTGGTCTCCCTCCTCGCGAGTACTGCTCCAAATGTCACGTGACATGTGTTCATCGCCAAAGCGCTTCTCAAAACACCACCCACTTCCGGTCAAGGCACGTCCACCTCTTTCGACTTGGGTCGAAATTCAACCCCTAAACCACCAAGAGGTCGAAATTTCGACATCTGGGTGGTTTAGGGGCCTTTAAGCAATTTCCCCCTTACTTGTATGGCCTTCTCTTTGACGTGGTGAGAGACCACCACGCGCTGTGCTGGCTTGCGTCACTGAAAGACCCGTTGGGGCGTCTTGGACGTTGGGCTCTTCGACTGCAGGAATTTGACATTCGCGTCATCTATCGCTCCGGACGTCAACATTCTGACGCGGATGCGCTCTTCCAGTAACCCATGCGATCCGACGACACGCCACCCTCATCCAGGGAGTGCCCGGTTGGCGCGCTTACTGTTTCTGACATGCCTTCAGAACAGGAGGATTCGTGGATTGAGTCTCTCATTGACATTCTCACTACTATTCGTCAACGGCTACATGCCCTCGAGCCTTAGTCGCCAAGGCACCCATTTTGTGCTACGGAACGACATCTTGTACTGCCGAAGCTATCAGCCAGACGGTCTCAAATGGCTGCTCGTCATCCCTCGCCATTTGCGTTCCGACATATGCACGTATTTCCTCGCCGACCCACAACAAGCTCATGCTGCTGCCCTGAAAACGTACTAGTGGCTCCACCAGCAGTACTACTGGCGTGGCATGTATTCTTATGTGCGCAAATACATTCGGTCATGTGCTTACGTCATTTATCTTACGGCATTTCATCTTACGGAATGGCGCACCGCGAGAGCTGCTCAGCGACCGAGGCCGTGTCTTGTCGGACGTTATTAATGAGCTACTGGCAGCGTGCAGCACTATTCACCGCACACTACGGCGTATCACCCACAGACTAACGGTCTAACAGAACGGTTCCACCGCACTCTTGGTGACATGCTCACAATGTACGTTGCGTCGGATCATTCTAATTGGGACGACGTCCTCCCTTTTGCGACTTACGCGTACAATACCGCCACGCAGGCTACCACAGTGTTCTCACCATTTTTCTTCTTTATGGACGTGAACCATCCCTACCCTTGACACCGTACTTCCGTATCACCCGGACGCCTCTGAATTCACCCCGCTTTCAGAAGTTGCTCGACATGAGTGCCGTAAACTGGCTCGCTCCTTCACATCGGTTACCCAAGGCATCGAAAAGATCGTTGCGACTACGATCAGCCAACACAGTCCTTCGCCGTGGATTTCACGTCTGGCTTCGGCTGCCATTCCAATCTCCTGGCCTTAGCCCGAAGCTTGCTCCAAAATATCAGGCTCCGTACCGGATCGTTGAATGTACATCGTCTGTGAACTATGTGGTCGAACCGGTGACACCATCTTCGGAAAAGCGCCGCCGTGGCCGCGAGACGGTTCCCATCAGCCGCCTGAAGCCGTACCACGACCCCCTCATCGTGTCATCACCTTAGGTCGCCAGGATGGCTCACCTTTGCCGCGGCGGCAGTTATAGTGGGGAATATGCATGTAGCACTGTGGCACTGCCATCGCTTCGGCGCGAGACCCGAGCTCGAGGTGCTGATGCCAAGAGCTAGGACTGTGCATATAAAGCGACTTGCGATCCCTCGAAGGAGCTTCAATAAGTCCCCTTTCAATATATATATATATATATATATATCATACGAAGCCAACAAACAATGACACCAAGGACAACATAGGGGAAATTACTTGTACTTACTAGTTGAATTAAAGAAATTATAAATTTGGAAATGAAAATGGATGAAAAACAAATGACCGCACGCGGGGAACGATCCGACGTCTTCGCATTACGCCTGCGTTGCTCTTACCATTGAGTCACCGCTGCGCCGTTTTCCCCTCCACTTCCTGGGGTATTTATATTATACAACTAGAACCCTGGGAGTGTTAGCCAGCGCCACCGCTCACAAACCTAGGCGGCGGATGTGGAACTCCTTTCTGCCGCAGGCGTCACGAGTACGTGATCTTGTTGGGTGAAGGCAACTGGTCAATAAACCCACATATGCTACCTCATGGCATCAACGTGCCGAGTTCTGCTGCTGCAAAATTCTGCTGCAGAATTTGTAAACATTGTGCTTGCATGTTTTTAAGCTTTCCGTCTTCTGGCAATTTTTTAAGAACTAGAAGACCTTCAATGAAGTTATGATTCATACAGTCAGTAGACATTAATCATAGGCGCCCACTACGGGGCCCCAGGGGGGGGGGGGGGGCTCCTGGCGCCGAGCCCCCTCCGAAGTCTGCATGCAGATGTCATAAATATATACTTCAATCAGTAACCCTATCAGCCAGCCGCATTCATTCGAATCAGAATCAATAGCAGTGATGCACAGAAGCGCCTATACTCGGACTCACAGTCAAGAAATAAAAAGAAATAGAGGCTGCCTAGGACAGTACTTCTCGAGTTCCATATTTAATTACAATTACCTAATTAAATGACAGTACCGAAAGAGTTACTGGCGGCTCCTCGAATGTGCTGGAAACTACAAGCACTAGGTTTTCTTCGAGTAACGCAATTTCTCTTTTTTTAAATCTTGGTGCATGATAGTTGGACGCTCTTTAATAACTTGGCGCAGTCGTTTCCTCTTCGCCGCTGCATCTTACTCTGTGACGCCAATACATTTACTGCACTGATGTTTTGATTGGATGAATACTTGTTCGGCTGAGTTATTAAGGGGAAAGCCTTAAATGCCTCGTCATACGGTGGCCTTGAAAACACGGCGTGCGGGACAAAGTCACGTGAGCTCGTCTGGCGCAGAGACGCGCTCGTGCCACTGCTCGCACGTCATCTTCTTCAACAGCTGGCACCGATGCTGCTCATTATGCAAAAAAGGCAAAGTTAATTAGGATTGAGTTATTTCATGCGCTCGAACCCACGACCTTCTGGGGAGTCGAACCATCGAGCTTATGTGGGGGTCGAACCTAATACTTTTGTTGTTAAGGCGAAGTTAATTAGACACTGTTAAATTATATAAAGTTAATTAAGGCACTCGAACCCACCACCTGTGGTGGGAGTCGCACCCTCGACCTTTGGTGGGAGTCGAACCCACGACCTTTGGTGTTAATTAGAGCGAAGTTAACGAAGGCACAGTTAATTAAGGATGCGTCAATTAAGGTATTCGAACCCACGAGCTTTGGCGGGCGAAAACAAATAATGGGAAATAACATTCGAATGAGAATGTCAAGTAATTGAATGATGTCTCTTAAGCGAGCAGACTTTCACCTTCACCTTCTTTGGCGTATGCTAAACTGACTGTCAATTTTGTGTCTACTGCTACCGTACTATGAATAATGAGCCACGCGAGAGTGGGGACGTTATTAGTAATTTCGGTCTTAATGCTACCTAACCTCACATCGTACCTCAACGAAACGAATAATTGCCAATGCAAGTTGTTGAACACGCGGTTTCGATGTGTAACACATATTGTCTGATTCTCTGGAAATTGTCTGATTCTCTGACAGTTATCCTTGGTTCAGACGCTATGATGTCAGCGTGCATGTAATAGCTTGCGCACTCCAATAAACACTGTATTTTTCACGTGGGACGGCTGCGTGTTCGAGTCATTACGTTGGTCAGCGCCACGGCGCCGCGGCGGTCTTTATGCCAGCCTTTCGCGATAGGCCGCTTCGTCCAATGTCGTTGGGGCGCATCCCAAATAGTAGTTCTCCACAACGCAAATAGTCTGGCCGGATAAAGAAAGCACGAAAGCTTTTAATTCTTGTGACGCTTGGTCCTCCTAACCGTTATATATATGGAGCCGGTGACAATGTAAGATGGCCGAGAATGCAGTGACATGATGGTGTCTATATCGTTAAACTCTATGACGCATAAACCGCATTGGTCGACGGGCAGAACAAGGAGCAAACATGATGGTAATGAATATGTCGCCGTGTTTTTGAGGAAGAAGTTCGTACCTAGAATGGACCTACAAGTCCTTTTGGTGCAAGCACAATTAGGAACATTACACAGATATTCGTAGCATTGTCCCACAAGTTACCTCTGCGCCAAATCTCCCTATTCAATCCCACGATATATACCCCAAAAATTGTAACATCTTGCCCAGGAGCTATTATGTGGTCTTTTAGAGGAACACACAAAGCATCTCCAGGCTAAATATATGTTGCAACTGACGCGTCATGAGTGACGAGAGAGCAGGCGTGGTCTTATCTTTCCGCACCTTTGCTGGTATTTCTCCATTCCACTTGCTGATTTTACACCTATTTTTGAGGCCGAAATATTGGTCATCGCCATAGCCTGCGCAAGTTGCCGTCAGCTGTGTCAACATTCGTAATTTAACAGATTCGCTATCTGTGTGCTCATCAACGCTTACTGGGAACAGGCTCGAAAATATTTCCAACATTTCATTGTTTAGTACCTCCACATTTACAGAAAGTTAATTTAATTTGGTACAGGGTCACTGTAGAAGAAATTAAAATGAATACCAACTCTCTTGCCAAAGCTTCCCTGGATGGCCCGGTTGTTTCCTTCTTGCCGGTTAGGCGTACTTCACTTCAGCAAGAGACAGAAAATTCAGTCTCAGTCAAACAGCTCCAAAACAAAACATACTATGGAACTCAGACTTCCAGCATCTGCAGTTCCCCTGGAATTCCGAATGGTATCCATCACCTCAATAGGGCGTTACATTTACGTGCGATGCTGCTTTTCACAGATACATGTTTATTTGCACCGGGCTTGTTTGACGCAGTCCCCTCTCTGCCACTTCTCTAATGATCCGGATACCGATTGATAATTTATTGTTGTCCTGACGTTGATCTCACTACAACGAAAAATACTGTCGAGGCTCCGTTTCAAAACTCGGACAACCATTGACCTCCCAAATTATCCTTTCTGTGGGGCATCGACCTAGCTGGGCTCTTGCTACAGGGATGTTTGATTCATATACAACTTCATTATCAACACCAAAAGGTTGGCGCGATAATTTATATTATCATCCTTCTCATTACTTGCAGATTTATCATGCAAAATTCAGTTTTAAAACACCTTAATTCAATCCTGCACGATTACTCTTTGATTTCTATTTTTAACACTTATATTGCCCTGTATTTCTTCATATGATATTATATTACTTTACTTGTACCACCCGCTTCTTCGCCCACTCCCAGTGAGGGTATTTGCCATATTGAGGAAAACATCATCACCATCCTTCTGGGGGCATGCTACCTGCGGGCATTGCAAGTAGTGAAATGCTGTGCATTTTTGAAGGTAGCAATGAATAACTTTCTTTAATTTTCAGCGATTCAGGCAACAAACATGCAATGGACGGATGTACATATCAAGTGATTAACCTGAATGCATGCTGCCATGCTAAATTTAATCTTAAACGTAACAACTTTTTTTGACCGCGTGAGGCACGATCAGCTCGTGGTCGCGAGCCCGACTGCCGCGAGCCGAACGCGCTCGTTTTTCGAGGCTGCCGCTCCATAGTCCAGTGAGCATCAATCTAGCCCTGCCTTTCGGACCTGTTGTCCCTTGTCCCGAAGGATAAACTCAAGTGCGGGCCCGTGGTCGAGATCCGGTGCGCCACCATCGCGGCTGAGAAGGAAGTTCTCGAGAAGTACCACTTGAAGCGCATGTGGATGTCGCCCAACGCCGCCATTCGCAACGCCCTCGGCGGCGCCGTGTACCGGGAGCTGATGGTCTGCCGCAAAATCCCTCCGCTCGTGAATCAGTGGCGCAGGCCCATAATCAACGCGCGCCACGCGTTAGGCAACCAGTACAACGGCCAGGATCTCGTGGTCCCCGGACCAGGCACGCTTCAGATCAAGTACTCACCCACCATCGGAGCTCGCTACAACCTTGAGGTAAGCGCCGGCAACTTAATACGTTGCAGATGCGCGGGCACCCAAAGGGCACCTCACCGGGTCTGGGCATTGACAAACAAGCGCGGCCAGGGTGTAGATGTCGCCCCGACTATAGTGTCTGAAAAATATAAACTACTGCACTGCGCCACAACTGCGAAAAAACAGGAAATTTCAAAGGAAAGGCCGTGCGCGAGCACTTTCAACTTTCACTCGAGGAAGCTCCCCCTTCCTGTCGGAGAATCCAGTTAACACGCATAATCATCTCAATGCGTTAAAGGCGACCGATTATGGCACTTGACTTCGGTAAGTCATCTAATCCAGAACGCTAAAGATCGCCTTACAGGAGCGCAGCGCAGTAAACAGATAAGAAGAAAAAGAAGAAAAAATTCACCGACTATTACGATACCCCTCAGGCGAATTTTGAGCGCAGCTGTTTGTGTCTTGAAGTCGCGATATATTGTGGCAAAGAATTTGATACTGAACGACAGGGTCCTCTCGACGGCGGCGCTGAGCCTCTGCTCTGGCTAGGGCGCCTCGATGCCAGCGCCGCTGGGAATCGAGGCACCCTAGCTCTGGTAGCTCGTTTATCAACAGTGCTAATGCCCACCGGCTGCGTCGCTCATGTTCAGAAAGAACTGGCTGACACTATTTAGTATGGGTTATATTGTAACGCCGCACAGGGAAGCGTAGAAGACGAAGTAGAAGCAGCGCGAGGTTTTTGGGTGATCGGTTGTTTCGGACCACCCCATGCCTTGTCTCCGCTTTTCACTGTAAATAAATCCATTCTTCATCCGTAACAAGTGGAGGTGCTGGGTACTGAACGCCCTGGACAACCCAGTTCTCCAAGATCTTCGAAGAAGCAGACGCCTGGCCGGACTACCACCAGAGCCAACAAGCATGGCCACTGCCCAAGCAGGCCAGTCAACGACCAACGAAGAGGGCATCGATCAAGCCAGCCCGCGACCAAGACCACCTAGCTACTGGACGCCGGAATCCCGCATATTCTCAGGTAAATCAGATGAAGACGTGGATGACTGGCTGAGGCACTATGAAAGAGTAGGCCGCCATAACGGGTGGAGCACGCAAGCGCAGCTTGTGAACGTTGCATTTTTTCTCGCCGGCACTGCACTACTATGGTTTGACAATCATGAACGCGTGCTGACCACTTGGGAGACCTTTATCTAGGAATGGAAAGCCTGCTTTGTTTGATTCGAATTCGAAAAAGAAGAAAGCGGAACACACGCTCTCGCGTAGAGCGCAATTGCCTGGCGAAACGTGTACAACGTACTTTGAAGAAATATTAAAGCTATGCGGAATTGTCAACGCGAATATGTCCTATGAAGACATACACAAAAGAATACTTGAACACTCCCTCCGAATTCCGGCAGCAATGTCACGCGTTCGCAGCTTTGAAGACCCGCAGGATCTTACCGAAGTTCGGGCGCTTGGACAACGTCACCACAGTTGCAAGTATGGACGTCGCTGCCTGCGAGGACATCGCCTCGATCGTGCGTCGAGTGGTTCAAGAGGAGCTAGCGCGACTTCAGGGAGCAGACGCTGCTTATTAGTGCGCGTTTGACGAAGGCATTCCCGACACAACCATCCTGGTCGCGAGAACGTCGCAGCGAGCGCCGACCACCATCTGAGGAACCACATTTCACCAACGCCAGCTTTCCGTCCCTCCCGGCTACCCTCAGTTGCCGTCAGCCCTCACCAGTCCGTCGTGGTCCAACGGACTACTACCCACCACCACGACGTGCTGCAGCGGCATACTCGATGCCACGACAAGTTCCTGCGGAATCTTACCCGGAACCACGCCGCGAACCTGCTCCATTTACTTTCAACCGGGACCTACCTGTCTGCTACGCCTGCGGTTCCCGAGGACATATGCGCGCTATTGTCGCCGCCGCCCGCAGCGAGCGCCACGTTTTCGGCGTACTCAGCTCGTGTGCACGAAGACGCGCCCGCGCTATTTGGAGTTCAACCTCTTCGGCAACAGTGGTCGTACCACTCGCGCGATGAATCCCCTGTCTCCGAGCGCAGCCTTACACCGCCGCCGACCCGACTGCGCCGTTCGCTATCCCCGCGCCGTCGTCGGTCGCCTTCCCCGCCGCAGCTGGGAAACTAGCTGGGTGGCCGATGGAGGTGCGGTCGCGGGACGGTCAGAATCGCCAATTCCTCCGTCTGTTGTTATGCTGAAGAACAAGGGTGCGTGTGTATAGACGGTGTAAATACTGCTGCTCTTGTCGATACTGGTGCAGCTATTCTTTTATGAGCCTGCGCTTCAAAGATCGCTTAGGACAGAAAGTTATGTTTGCGTGAGATCGTAAAGAAACTTTTCGTGGAGTTGATGGTGAAGTGTTACACCCTGTTGGCGTTTGTTCGGTTTTGGTTGCGATTGGAGGACAGAGTTTCAGAGCGGAGTTCACTGTTTTGGCCCACGAAACTCATGATGTTATTTTAGGCATAGATTTCCTACGTGCATCCAGTGCTACACTTGACTGCGGGACTGGAGAGATTTTACTACGGAGCGCGTTGCCAATCGCCATACTTGATGATTTGCAGACCGATCAAGCCGACGTGTTCTCGCTTTCTCAGATGTGTTCCTGCCTGGTCGGACAGCCATGTTTGTTCCGGTGTGCTCTTCACGTGTCCGGATGGGATCATGCAGCGGTCTTGTGGAGCCAGACCACAACAACGCGCTTAAGAAGAATGTGTTGGTCCCTCGATCTGTGTTCAAGCCATCGACGGGCGTGCATTCTTGTGGACTGTGAATGCTTCTACGGAGCCTGTTGCCCTGCCCGCCGGCCTTAAATTGGGAACATTTGAAGAGCAAGCCACAATTGACGTACGAATAGTTGCAGCGGCTTCAGACATCTGTCGACCATTGCCCAACTTCGGATGACTTGCGACGTATGATTAACAAGTCGTTGCCGTCTTCCGAGCAAGATGTACTCCTAGAAGTGCTTGGCTGTTACACGTCAGTCTTTGATTTTGCTCAACGCGAGCGGTCTCGGATGTTGCCGGAATCCCGCATGCACCACCGCATCAACACAGGGCAAGCGACTCCGATACGTCAGAAAACCCTATCGCGTATCTCCCTCGGAAAGAAAAGTGATCGCCAAACAGGCTGATGACATGCTGCAGAAAGGCGTTATTCAGGAGTCTTGTAGTCCTTGGGCCGCTCCTGTTATACTAGTGAAGAAGAAAGACAACTCAGGGAGATTTTGTGTCGACTACCGCCGCCTCAATGCCGTCACAAAGAAAGACGTGTATCCCTTACCGCGCATTGACGATGCTGTTGACTGTCTCCACTCCGCCTCGTACTTTTCGTCGGTTGACCTTCGGTCCGGGTATTGGCAGATACCGATGCACCCGTGTGACAGAGAAAAGACCGCTTTTGTTACGCCTGACGGACTATTTGAATTTAACGTCATGCCATTTGGTTTGTGTAATGCCCCAGCAACCTTCGAGCGATTTATGGACTCCGTCCTCCGCGGTCTCAAATGGGAGATCTGCATGTGTTATTTAGACGATGTGATTATTTTCGGCCGCACTTTCCACGAGCACAACCAGCGGTTCGGCGTTGTTTTGGACTGCATTCAACGGCTGGCCTCATTTTAAACTCTAAGAAGTGCCATTTTGGTGAGCGTCAAGCCCTTGTGCTGGGATATCTCGTCGACAAGGACGGTATACGGCCAGACCCCCAAAAGATTTCTGCTGTTCGCAACTTTAGGAAGCCGAAGACAGTGAAAGACCTCAGAAGTTTCCTGGGCCTTTGTTCTTATTTTCGCAGGTTTATTAAAGACTTCGCCCAGCTTGCCTGTCCCCTGACTAACCTGCTTCGCAAGGACACTCCCTACGTATGGTCCACTCAGTGCGAGGCTGCCTTCGAGCAGCTGAAGTTTTTGCTCACCTCTGGGCCACTTCTCCGCCATTTCGATCCAAAGGCGGTCACCGAACTGCATACTGATGCCAGTGGGTGGGCGTTGGTGCTGTGTTCGTCCAGTTTCACGACGCTCGCCAACACGTCGTTGCCTACGCCAGCCGTACTCTGACGAAAGCAGAGAAATTATACAGTCACGGAACTGGAATGTCTTGCTGTTGTTTTCGCCATCCACAAGTTCAGACCATATTATACGGCCGCCATTTCAAGATTGTTACCGACCATCATTCTCTCTGCTGGCTCGTTGGACTGCGTGACCCAGCTGGCCGGTTGGCTCGGTGGGCCTTGCGGCTCCAAGAATACAACTTTTCCGTTGCATACAAGAGTGGTCGGTGCCACACAGATGCCGACTGCTTATCTCGTCTTCCCGCTCAGAGCAACAGCACTGATAATGACGATTTCGACGACTACCTAAGTGCCATCTCATCCGACTTTCCTGACTTCGCTGTCTTCCAGAACGAACAACAGCGCGACCCTTCACTTAAGCCGATTATTGATGCGACTCGCAGATCCGAACAGCCTACGCCATTTGTGATTCGTGACGGTCTGCTTTACCACAAGAATTATTCTAACAATGGTGCTCCACTGCTCCTCGTCGTCCCAGAATGCTTGCGCCTTGCGGTGCTTCGGGCCATGCACGACGACCTTACTTCCGGGCACCTTGGATTCGCTCGAACGCTCCACCGCCTCCGACAACGTTTCTATTGGCCTCAATTGTGGAAGACAACCAGCAATACGTTGCCAGCTGCGATGTCTGCCAACGCCACAAACAACCGACTACGGCTCCTGCAGGAACTCTACAACCAGTTAGACCGCCGACTTCGCCTTTTGAGAAAGTGGGTATCGATTTACTCGGTCCCTTCCCCAAGTCTTCCACCGGGTGCCGCTGGATAATCGTGTGGTGGATTACTTAACACGTTATACTGAAAGAATGGCACTCGTCTCAGCTACAGCAGCCGATGTTTCGGGGTTCTTCGGCGTTCTATCATCCTCCGCCACGGATCTCCTCGTGTGGTGATAAGTGATCGCGGCGGTAGTTCACCGCTGACGTCGGCAGAGTAATGCGCCCTCTGTGGAACTCAGTATCGCCTTCCACGATTATCATTCGCCAAACAATGGCCTAACCGAGCGCACGAATCGTACCCTCCTCAACATGCTGTCAATGTATGTCTCAGCGGATCAAAAGAACTGGGATACCGTATTACCGTTCATCACGTATGCCTTCAACACAGCCAAGCATGATGTAACAGGATACGCACCTTTCTTTCTCCTCTACGCTCACCATCCTCAAAGTTTCCTCGACACACATACTTACTTTTTCACCTAACGAAGATGCTTCTGTCGCGCAGATATTGTGTCGTGCCGAAGAAGCACGTCGACTCGCCCGGCTCAGACAACCCTATCGTCGCATGCTCATGCCAAGGCTCGCTACGACGCACAGCATTCGCCCGTCAGATTCGCCACCGGTGACTCGTGTGGTTGTGGACGCCGGTTCGCAAAAAGGAAACTTTCCCAAAAGCTTTCTGCCAAGTATTCGAGCCCGTTCGTCATTTGCGATGCTTGAGTGAAGTTACCTACGTCATCGCTAAACTGACGGCCGATAACCGCCGTTCACGCAAGACGCAAGTCGTACACGTCGCCACGGCTGAAGCCGTACCATGAACGCGAACTCTGACTCGCTCGGTGAGCTTCGTCTAACCGGAAGAAAATGTAACGCCGCACAGGAGAAGCGTAGAAGACGAAGTAGAAGCAGCGCGAGGTTTTTGGGCTGATCGGTTGTTTCGGACCACCCCCATGTCTTTCTCCGCTTTTCACTGTAAATAAATCCATTCTTTCATCCGTAACAATATTGTAACGTGGTAGTAGCAGTGCAGAACGACACACGGTGGAAACTGTGAGGTATAAATTGAACTCTTTATTGAGCGAAGTTGTGGCCAGCAAAACAACTAACGCTCAAGCACAACGACAGCGGCGAGCAGAGTCGGCTAGCAGAGCTTTGGTGACAACAGCCAACGCATACAACTATCGATAACATTTGAGAAACTTCTGATACATGCAGGCGCATCGTGAATCTAGGGATGACGTTTAACAGTTGTTAGCCGGTGAAGAGGAGTGGCCGAAGAAAGATAAAGTGAACAGATGACGCGCGGTACTCTGGGCGCAATCTCGTAGCGATCGCCTTAAAACACGTCCTGCGCGGCGCTAGGCTTCTCACGTTTTCGTCATGCCCTCCTTGTCGCGCTCTCTTCGCTATCGCCGCCTTTCATTCCCGCTGCACTCCGCGTTGCTCTTTCGTCCTTCGCTGCTGTGCTCGTCCGCTCGGTTACCCCGACGCTCGCCGCAGGAGCGGGCGCCTACGCGGCGCTCTAAAAGTAAAAAAAAAAGCAAAGCAGCACCGAATTCCGTGTGCCCGCTGTTTCACACAAATAATCATTTGCAACGCTGTGCACTGAACGGGAAAATGCTGTCTTTCGTGCCTTAACCTAGAGTTAGTCAAAGACAAAACCAAAATGCTAATATATACATCTGTGTTGTATGGAACGGCGTTTCTGGAACTGGTTACTTTTGGGAGGAACGGAGGAACGCCACCGTTCCTTTAAGGGTCGGTAGAGGGAACGGCGTTCACTGATGTAAACGTTCCACGACATTGAACAGACGCACGCACGTACGCACCACATCATACAGGGCGGATGGGAGACCGCGTGAAGCGCAAAGCATTACCACATGCCTGTCACGTAACTATGGTGCATTTTAAGCATGGAATGCTTTTAGCTCCCGTTGTCGGTGACCTTCAAGTGACCTTGAGCCAAAAGCCACAGCCGTTAGAAAAAGAACATCCGGGCATCGTCGCGAGGACAAAACGACATCATAGGGCAACCAGTCAAAAGTTAAGAAAATGCCCTCTCTGGCCACCAACCCTGTGAAAGGAGCGCATTACATGCGCTAGTTACAGCCGAAACAGGTTGCAAAAAAAAATACTGCTTGCGAGTTCTTCCTAATGTTTGTTGACAATATCACTCAAGCTTCAACTTTTATACGCTCACGTTTTATTTATCATTCCCAATATTGACGTTCATAAGGCAGATACAGGCGCCATCCACTTCTCCATCATCATCATCATCATCATCATCATCATCATCCCATATTTATGTCCACTGCAGCACGAAGGCCTCTCCCTGCGATCTACAAGTGCCCTCTTGTGGCTAGCTGATTCCAATTTGCGCCTGCAAATTTCCTAACTTCATTACCCCACCTAGTTTTCTGCCGTCCTCTACTGCGCTTCCCTTCTCTTGGTATCCACTCTGTAACTCTAATGGTCCACCAGTTATCCATCCTACGCATAACTAGCCTGCCCAGCTCCATTTTAACGCGATAGCATTAAAGGTCCGTGTTGCAGAAAATCCGACGTCGGCGTCAGGCGGAAATAATCATGCCGAAGCACATTATCCTGAACCACGCCGACCGGGTAGGCCCTGCGCATGGCACATGGCGTTAGTGAACAAAATTGAATTTCTCAAAGTAAAATTCATCAGAAAAATCGTAAACTACGACTTGACCTCAAAGTACAGACGTGATAGCGGCGGATTGTAATTTGAATATTTGAGAAAAAAGCCTGCAAGCAGCCAGGAATCTTGAATGCTATCGCGTTCCACTTTTCGTAAATAATTTAAAAAAGCTAATTAGTCAACTTCCGTTAATGAGTTCAATATATGTTTCAAGTTCTCGTACTAGTATGTCCGCCTTATTCGAATAATCCGGCTCAATTAAGCACAAGGAACATGCTATCTGCACAGGCTATATTTAAAATCTCCGTAAAACTTAAGAATGGCCCCCCGTAGCTGTAACTGACGAGACAACCTATTGTGCCAACAACCCAGCACTGTGAGATACGTTATAACAAACGATTCGTGCTGAGAATATCCATTGGACGTAAAATTGGGCACCAATTCTAATCACCCTCTGTGACAAATGGCGCCGACAAACTGAATTTGGAGCGGGCTTTAAATTTTGACTTATGTTTCTCCAACGAGGTTCCTTATATTTTTCCATGCAATGAACTTTTCTATCAGCAATTTTGATGACGCCGCATTGTACGTTCGTACTTCTAGGGTGTTTTGCCCACCGTGTATTGAAAATGCGTATTTCTTTTCTACGCTCATATGTATGCTAGCTCAGCGTCAACACTCAACATGTGTATCAGATAAGAAAAACGCAGATAATTACGCGACGGCAAATATCTACTTCCTGACCCATTCCAAACTGTTTATAAAGAAGCGACTTGTAAGCATCTGGATATCACCAAGCAGGCTACTCGCGGCTGAAAGTAAGCACGGCGTCAACACTCCCGCTTCATGTAATTATTCAGTAATAACCATGCATTGAGAAACATGCACGTCTTTTATAACGCAGCAGGCGGCAATTCATTTAATAACATGTACAAGATTTTGTAAAAAAATAGCGTTCTTCGTTAAGCGCGCCCGCTGCTCTCGCTTGCCTGTGTCAGCTGCAGTTAGAACACGAGACACCTCCACTGTTGCCCGTAATACTGCCTGTATAGCCGAGGACCAAGCACGCTTGTCCGCCGTGGTCGAGTTGCCGGCTGCTTAATTATGCCAGTATCGCCTAGACGTAGCTCCTGTGCATGTTCGAGATCTGTTCGTTACGAACGCGGTGGTCACGCATGGCGGCAGGCATGGTCATGCGTCGGCCGGTCCTTTAGTGTGGTGAACATTTATGAGTTACCTACCGGGATAGCACTGTCTTGAAACACCACGGCTACCTACCGGGATAGCACTCTCTTGAAACACCACGGTTAAGAGAGCATATGTCGCCTTGAAGAAGACAAGTCCACTTGTCGAAACGTTGGCTCCTGCTCTCACCTTGTTCTCGTGTTACTCATCACGGCTATATTTGTATCACCCCACTCGAATTGCCAGAAATAAAATTCAGAAAAACTTTATTAACGCGGGTTCGCATGAAGAACCCTAGGCTGTGATTAGGATGCCTTAAACTGTTTGAGAAGGGTAGAAATCGGCCTCGTTTGCACGACATACCGTCAGTCCACCGCGAAAACACGTATATCGTCTGTTGCTAACTTGTGTTGTACGCTCCTTCTGGCCCTGTTTTCGAGCTTCACTTGCAGCATCTCCTAACACTACACTCCACGGCGGGATTATATTGGCAGTTAAAAAAATTGCTTTAACGGCTTACTTTTGTACTCTTTAAAGCGGTTTTAATAGGTCTCGATAAATATAGCATCTGAGAATATAAGACATTTTTTTGTGTTGAAGTTGGGCTTAAAAGCGCACAAGTGCCACCCGAGCAAGCAACAGTGCTCCTGGTCATCTTCTGCCATCTTGCGGAGGAAAACAAATTGCCTGAAATCTTACTGCACCTAAAAAACCTTCCCGCGGCACCATATAACTGGCATAAACTACAACATTCATTCTTCATTTATTTACATTATGCTTCGAAAGTGCAAAATGCGGCGTGCGGCGACGGTGTTATCGCACTTGAATTTATACGGAACATCACGGCGACGCCGAAGCCGAACTCAAAAAAACGGTGCTGCCGCCGGTAAATCCGGCGCCGCAGTGCTCTCTCGCCTGTATGTACCACATCCAACGTTTGCGATTTCCGGGTGGGTTCGCTTCTTTTTTGCCTAGACGCTGCAAACACTTGTTTTGTGAGCTTCGATGGCTTTTTTCCTGCTGTCGTGCTTCAACAGCTACTCAGGGGAGTTCATTGGGGTACAGCAAGCCACGAACACTCACCCGAAAAGGCGGGCGCCATCTTACCTTTGAGGGATGCGTAAACGTGCGACGGTCTCGCATTGGCGAAAACTGGAAAGGCCAAGCTATAAACACAATAAAATGCTAGTAGATGACTGGTGAATGGTACATATCGTTTGGATTAGGTGCTGTCAAAAACAAAATAATAATGTTTTCTATTTCGCACGTACGAAAACGTGAACAAAACTGCGGAATTGCGTCCAGCAGCAGTGAAATAGGCGCTCTGTCGCTCCGTATCCTTCGCTTCAGAACCAAAAGTTGTCCGCGAGTATATAGCATAGAGTTTCATACAATAATTACAGAATGAAACCAGCTGGAAACCAGCTGAAGCCATGCTGAGAATCACCAGGCGAGGCCTTTGGATCGAAACTTCTTTCAGGTAGTGTCCATCCACAACTGAACGGTCTGGATGGCCAGCATACTGGGACAATGTCACTGGTTTCTGTGACTTGCTTAGTTTTAATCTTCAGAACAGTGCAAAGAAAAGACGAAAACAGCATACGAGGCCTACTATATCAGGTATTCGACAGCGATACCTTTCGGGCACAAATGTGAAAGCAACAAAATTTTCGTAGATAACATAACCATCTATATGACCAGGAACATGACCATGTGATATGCTTACACAAAAAGCAACTACAATTTGACTCTTTTCGAATCGTCAGCTTGTCCAGTGACTACATTCCAAAATGATATTGCCTGACATTTCGTTTTTATTGCGATAGCGTTAAGGGCCCAGTGTACGTAGCTTAAAATCCGGTGCAGGCGTCCGGCACCGGCGTCTCGTGAGCGAAAATTCCTGCATATATTGTGGTATATGTATATGCCATGCCTTGCTACATGACATGCGCTGTATGCAGGTTTGTAGCGCATCGCCATTCTATGGCTAAAGTTGCTCATACCTTGTCTCACATTCTTGACAAAGTTATTCCTCGGAATTTTGAGAATTACAGCCCACAAACAAATGACATGAAACAAAGTACCGACAATGCATGCCTTACAGCAATGTTGTTTATTTTTCTTTGACCAGCAGCATCATACCTGGTCCTATTGCTACACGATATTTCTAATGTTGTTTTGTCACCATGTCACAATAATGTCGATGATACCATCTGTGCGCCACACATTGTTATTTCCTGAGAACGCTTGTTTTCTGTGGTCCTCCCTGCATGGACCTATGAGGCCCGTATATGAATAAAATAAAAATAATAAATCTCCACAATTTTGAGACGAACTTTAGTACGAAATTTCAATGTCCTGTGTTCTCAATGAGAAAGGAGCATCTTGTGGAGCTTTGCATCTCTGAAACATGTCAGGGTTCCTTAAAGAGTCGAGGAATACCGTTGGAAAACTACCACCAAACCGAAAGCTGAAATTCTCACTCATCACTTGCAGTATAGAAGTCTGAAACATCTCCAGCCCTCTGTATATGGGATCTTGCCTGTAGGGCCAGTTTTAATCCACAGAAAGAAGAGCCTTTGTATTGGCTTATTGGGTATGGCTTTGCACTGCTAAGTGTGAGGTTGTTGATTCGATCTCGGCTTAGCCGAAGACATTTTGATGAGAGCAAAATGCAAAAATGTTCATATGCTCCCCTGAGCAATAGTTTGCCGACCAGGGGTTCTGAGATAAGTTGATATTCTTCTCCACCTATGAATGTACTTTGGAATTATGAAACGCAGTTAAATATTGTCACTGTGAACTTTCCAATACACGTGTCGATTCCAGTTTGTGTGTGCTTTTGGCGCGTGCAACCACAGAATATATTTTATTTAGGGGAAAGACGTGAAACCACAATCATTCTAGCCTCTCTACCTGCACACACCCATTGGTCAATTCGGTACTTTGTGCGCATGCATGCATACAAGCAACTTTAGAGCAGGACTGAAAAGATGGAGATCCTAAAGGCAATCTATATATAAGCATTATGCTAGACATTTCTTTCCGAACTCTATCGGGCATTTAATTTGGGAAAAAGAAAGGACACCTGAGATTGCGCGGTATTTTCACCAATCCGGCCTACATTTCTGCAGCGGAAGTTCTAGAAGTTGCCAGATTGAGTCTTATCTAATTTTTGAATGCCTGGATTCTCTTAACGGGCCTCGCCTTACCATAGGCAGACACTGTCGCATCTGTGGTGTCACCACCTGTCATTTGCTTTCATATTCATTGGAGATTACTTAAGTGGAATACATTGTGGATTACTCATTCACAGGAAGAGAGCTTTTCTCTGGTATTTTTATTTCGTAATAAAATAATATTGATTTGCTTGAACTACTCCATTCAAAAAGGACGCTGAAGTGAAATACGTGGTACCTACCACAATAACAATGGCTCAATGGCAGTGGTGCTTAGCTACTTGGGCGTAAGGTCGCCGATTCCATTCCCGGCAGCTGATTCGATCTGACGAGAAGGGAATGCGCAAGCTGTTGATTTGCAGAGCTTTCATTGCATAATAAAGAACCCCAGTTGGTCAGGCTGAATTAGTATTCCTCGGCTCTGGCATCTCTCAAAGTCGCTTTGGCGAATGTTAAACCTTATAATTCTCTAAATTCCAGGGTGCCCTTCTGCAAATTTAAGTACGTAATCCAGCATAACTTATAGTTGTTCGAGTTGGTGCGTATTCATAGTGAAATATTTATCGCGCACAATAGACAAGGACACAGTCAAGGTGGACACACCACCTTCACTGCGGTAGGAATAAAATATTTTGTTCCTGAATAATAGTCCCAAAATTGCCCCTCCTTGAATGCTAAGTGTCATTACAACTATTACCAGGTGAAGGTAAACGTTGAATCCCTCGAAGAAAAGCCCATTGGCTGTGTACGCTGCAAGTCCAACCTGAGTGCTTGCATACACGTGAGGGAATATGTGTACTAAAACCCCTGATCGATCGCTTAAGTGCAACTGGGCCGATCTCGCCACTTATTGTATGTGGCTTATTGTATGCTCCTCCATTCTGTAATGCCCTCGGGCTTTGAGAGTATTGAAATAAATATATATTGTGCCGGAGATACTGACTGGTGGTCGTTTTTTGACACATGCAGGCTCGGAGACCTGCCCATGAGCGGGACTTTGCCGACTGGTTGGGTGCGAAGCCCCCAGAGGAAGAGTTTCTCCAGCTGCAAGCCACGCCGAGATTTTACCAGGTGAGGCCTTTGGATTCTTTAAGGGATGGTAGTGTCCAGCAGCACCGAACGGTCTGGATCAAGCCAGCATACTGGGACAACGTCACTGGCTTCTGTGACGCGTTTAGTTTGTCTTCAGAACAGTGTAGGGAGAAGGCGAAAGCAGTATACGAGGCCTACCATGTCAGGTGTTTGACCGTATTACCTTTCGGACAACGAATGTGAAAGTAAAGAAAATTTGCATAGTCAACATATCTTGCTTGAATTGTGAATGCCGTAGATGGCCATGAGATATTTCAAAAATAAAAGAAACTACAAGTTGTCTGTTTTCGAATGGTCAGCTTCTGCGCTCATTTATTCACACATGATAATGGCTGCCGGTGCGTTGTTAACGCGATAGCGTTAGGGCCCCGTGTCCCAAAAAAATCCGGCGTTGGCGTTCGTCGCCGGCGTCTCGTGAGCGGAAATTCCCGTATATATTTAGGCATATCTATATGCCATGCCTTGCTATATGACATTCCTGCATGCCGGTTATATTGCCGCGCCATTCTATCGCTAAAATTGCTCATATCTTGTCTTACATTCTTGACAAATTTATTCCTCGTATTTTGTAGTATGACAGCCCACAAACAAATGACGTGAAACAAAACACAAACAGTGCGTGTCTTTTATGTTAAATCTTCTCAGACTGAAATATTGAAAGTGCAAAAAAAATCAAAGCCCGTTTCATAAAGAAAGGTGGTTGAACGAGAAGCTTTCTCCCATGCAAATGGAATGAAAGTCCAAAGCCAACGACCCTATAACGAACGGAAGAAATGCTGAGCAACGCGATGCGATGCATGTGGGATTTGATTGCTTGTTTAGGATTGTATTTTTTGAACGTTGAAGTTGAATGAAGGTACATTTAATTAAGTTGCATAGCCTTTATTTTAGATCATGTAGCCGTTGACTACACATACAGACTCACACTTGCACGAATGACTCTGCACTTGCACAGTATTGCCTTGTGATCGCTGTGGTAGACGGTCAGAGGCTCTGCCGTTGCCGATACGCACACTACAGTTTACATTCGCAGTTGTACCGATAAGAACAATGGGAACTGCAAGGCCACGCTACCCAGACAAACTGTATGTATCTGCATTGCATTACGCGCGTCACGCAATGCATTCCCGGCCGTCACCATGGGTAGGCCGCGGGTGCAGCGCACGGCAGAAGAGGCTGCCGTACGCGAATGTGAGCGCGAGCGCGATCGTGCCCGTAAGGCCGATCCCGTGTATCGGCAACGGCAGATATACAGACCGTCTCGATAGGTAGCGTGGCATTGCAGTTCCAATTGATCTTATCGGTATAACTGCGAATGCAAACTGCAGGTGCTACGATACGTATGTCGTGCGCCGTTCTATTGTGTGCGCCGATGTGCAGATAGTTCCATTGTGTAAGTTGGCTTTCCTGCAGTGCGTTTTCGTCGCTCACGGACGAATCAGTGAGACATAGAAAGCTTCGCTTTAAAAATAAATCTGAAAATGATCAATTTTTTGGACGCGGCTGTGCACTTTTTCGGGGATCAGCCCTCGCAACAGGCTGCGTCACTTTCGCGGGCACTTTCGTGGGCACTTTCTGGGCTCACCGGAACAACAGACGTAGCCTCAACTACTTAGTTACCCGAACATTCAAACAGGAGACACCACGTGTCTACCGATCACGAAGGCAAACTGACCCCTACGACATGCGAGTTCCCGCGCCTGCAAGGTGTCCAAGCTTTCCTTCGTCGGGGCATGCTGATTTCTTCCTGAGTGCAACAGCTTGCATCGGCCACCTGAGCTAAGCTGGAAGTCACCGGATTGCCGCACCTTTTTCTGAATTTGTAATGAGTTTACAGGTTTAGCATTATAGTAAATGCAACTTCTCGTATTTTCATTTGTCATCCTCTCCTTACTCCCTCTCAAGTTGTTGTGCGTGCTATCTTGGGGAGAGAGAAATATGAAATGGGGGACGCAAAGATGGCGTCTGGAAGTGAGGGGAGATGAATAAAATTGGTGTTCGGGCGACAATGTTTCGCTACGCCAGGAGCCTCCTGCGCGCGTTGCATATGTACCTATATATACACAGACATAAAGAATACACACATCGCAAGAATAGTAACCATTCGCTGCAGAACATTTATATGATTCATGCGTCCAAACTCTAGCAAACCAAGCATGCTTCACATTACGTAGATGGGAACTGGAGCTTGCTTAATTACTGCTTTCAGAAGCCACTGATATATCCATGTGTTGTCTTGGCATTGCCACCCAAGAACCACCTCAAGTTCCATGATAAAGGTCACGAATCTAAGCAAATTATTAGCATTTGCAACAATAGCTCAAAGTGCAACTGTGTGTACCACTCGCTTGGCGGAGCCGCTCTTTTCCAGAGCCCCTAAAGCCTCAATGTGAGCCGGCTGGCAGTGGCCACGCTTAAGGAACAAACACGTTCCTTGGCTGGCCTGCAACCGGTCCTCTGCGGAAAGGGCGTTTCTGGGAGGTGGCTGTCCTTGAAGCTGGGCGGGTTGCAGCATTTTCACTGGCCTGCCGCAATACACAGGACGGTGTGCGTTTTTAAACCATACTACAGTTGAAAAGCCAATGTTCATCTAAAGCAAGCGAAAGGACAGTGTGTTGTTCTGCAGTTTAACCTATATCCCATAAGACGGTGTGTTAAACCCATAACACATTAGCCCGCCTTGTTAGGTCAAAACAGGCTCCAGCTCTGCTCATATGGGCGGCTGCCCTGTCCATATGGGCAGAGTTAGAGCCCTTCGGCCTATCACACAGGGCTAATGGGCGATTTGGAATAAAAACAGATTAAAATAGTTTTACGTCACACCTGGCCGGCGCAACATAGTAACATGTCGCTTCCATCACTGATGACATCTTCACATCGGCGGTACAATGTTGTACGAGGTTGCCGTGCGTCTACTTTTCTAGCGCGGCCGTGGCGGCGGGCTCTCAGTGTGCAGCCCGCGTGCCCTGTTTCAGAGGTAATCTGCCACATGTGCAAAGACTGGACAAGCTGAGATGGCATGGCATCGCGCGCTGTCGTCCTGCACGTTTAGCACTGGAGGTTGCGTAATCTCGAGTTTTGGAGACTCGCTGCAGCGAGAGGCAGCCGAAGCATTCACTCCCCGCCCTGCGGACGACACTATCAGCTGCAGGGGTGGAGTGCACGCGAAAGCGTGGCTGGTTTTGCTTCATACCGCCGATGTGAAGATATCGTGGACATGGCATGAAACCGTATCTTTCGTCGCCGACTCTCAGTTTCACCAAAATGTTTTTTTTTTGTCATTCAAATTTGCTTTTTCAGGTTTCACGATAGTTCGGAAAGTTTTGCGGCCCCTTCCGTTTTGAGATGTAGAATTTCAATATAATGAAATTTTGATATAACAAAGCAACGTTCCGATTTTACTAACTTCGTTATATCCAGCTTTAACTGTATATGGTTCAAAGTAAGTGGCGCTCAAGACACAAGATGTTATAAAAAGTAAAATACGTTATATCGAGAATTTAGCTATATTGAAGTTTGTTATATAAAAGTTTTACTGTATTTTGTTTGCAGAGCCATTGAAAGTTCCTCTCATGTTATCTATATCAATACCCCGTTATGTTCAAGCAAACACAATGCACTAGTTTTAAATGTTGTATTCGTGCTTTAAAGCTCTTAAGATACCCCGGAGAATTGCAAATACCCTGCAAAGCTCGTGGCCCCTATTGTGCACTAAACCATGAGCGGGCAAGTGTAGCCTTCCTTCATCAGTTGCATTTATTTCACAGCATTGTTTCTCCATTTGTTCGTTTTACACAGGCAACCAAAAGTGACAAGTGTGAGATAGCTGCTCTCAAGAAAGAACGTGATGACCTGACTGTCATCCTATCAAGCCAGCCAAGCACTAAAAGGTTAGAGGCTGCACGTTTGCGTCAGCATTTCGTGCCTGTTGAATTTATATGCTCTGTCTTATTCTTTGAGCTCTAAAGCAAATACATTCAGCATTGTGGTAGCGCAAGCACACTGCGGTGAAGTGCCACTAAGGCATTTGAACCCATTAAAAGAATTTTTTGTTACCTAACATCTTTCTATCAAAGCGACAGTATTTCACTGAAGGCTGCGCAGGACATGTAGCATCGCACAATATTCAATCCAAATATGGCATCAACTTCATAGGAAAAAGATTTCTGATTGGTATTAATAGAGCTTGTTCAGCAAAAGCCTCTCTTCAGAATCAGAATCAGAATTTTATTATTAAAGGTTGGGACATGGTACAAGTATTTAGTATACAGAAGGAGGTCCCATAGTCAAAGACTGTATCGGGACCTCCTGTACAAGAGCAATTATGATATTTAACATCTTAAAGCAACAGTAGCAAACAATAAAGTAGTACACAAGCAAAAAGAAAATAGGGTTAACAAAACAAAATACTCAGTAGATTGTAAAGAATATCAAGGTTTAGCAGATATCATGGGAACAAGAATTAAAAAATGATAATAATAATAATAAAATAAATAACCGTTTTATTTGCTTTGTTACAGGAATAAAGAAATAAAAAGTACGGATGAAACAAAAAAGACGTATCAAATAAACGGGACACAATAAATCTTCTCGTTAATCCTTCAACAATAAATGCATTTTTAGTTCTCCTTTAAATTTCTGCAAAGATCTTGAGTTTTTCATTATAAGTGGAAGAGTGTTCCATATTGATAAGGAGGTGAATTCTACGGTCTGTTTGCCGTAGTTAGTGCGGACTCTTGGTATAAGAAAATTGTTGTTCAAGGCGAATCTGGTGGTACTGTAAATCATCAGGTTAGATGGTGAAAATGTGATCTGTGGTAGCTCGTTATTCAGAAATCTGTAGAAAAAAATACCTAGGTTGTATTTAGTGAGTTCAGAGATTGTAAGGATGTTATTCTGATGTAGTAGAGATTTGGCATTAGAAAAACGTGAACTGCAAGTAATTATTCTTATGGCTTGGTTTTGAACTATCTGGAGAGACGCAATATGAGTATTATAAGTGTTTCCCCAACAAACTATACCATAAGTAATATGAGAGTGGACAAAAGAATGATAAAGTGAGAGTAATGTGGTACGTGTGAAGTAAGGGCGTGTTTTAATTAAGATGCGTATACCGTAAGCAATTTTCTTTTTTATGTGAGCTATATGATTTAGATATATCAGATTACAATCAAGTAGAATGCCGAGGAAAGATGAACATGAGCTTGGAGGAAGACAGTGGGGACCAAAAGTGATAGGCGGAATGGATGTTAAAGATCGCTGATGAGAAGAAAATACAACAAATTTAGTTTTAGTTGCATTAATAGATAACATGTTCACATTGCACCACCTTAGAATATTTTCTAAATCAGTATTCAGTTTAGTAACGAGAGAGGAGATATCTTTATGAAAGGTGAATATAGTGGTATCATCAGCGTAAAGAGTGCATTTTGTGAAAGAGAGAGAGTTAGGTAGATCATTAATGTAAATCAAAAACAGAAGTGGCCCCAGGATAGAGCCCTGGGGCACACCAATGTTAGTAGTTCGCTGACGAGAATACACATTGGAAATAGAAACAACTTGAACTCTGTTATATAAGTAGCTTTTTAGTAGTAAAAGGGCAGGGCCGCAAATGCCAATTGCCTCGAGCTTAGCGAATTGAATATTATGATTTATGCTGTCAAATGCTTGCGTTAGATCGATAAAAACTGAGGCCGCAAGAAATCCTTCATCGATAAATTTTTTAGTTGGTCAGTAAGATGGATGAGTGCAAGCTCTGTGGAATATCCAGGACGAAAACCAAACTGGCATGAAGAGAGGATATTCAATTTAGAGAGGTATTTCGTTAGCCGTATTTCAATTAGTTTCTCAATGACTTTCCCGAAGAATGGTAGAATACAAATGGGTCTGTAGTTATGTAGTAATGAGCTATCGCCTTTCTTTAGAACTGGGATGACTTTGCCACGCTTAAGTTCACAAGGAAATAAACCAGTCTGGAATAGTAAATTAACAATGAATGAAAGTACATCTGAGATTAAGTGCGCAATTAATTTAATGTTGGCAGGGTGCACCTCGTCAATTCCAGCACTTGTTATTTTTAGATTATTTACAACAGAAGCTACTTCTTCTGGCGTTGTAGGAAATAAAAAGAATGAATGAGGAAGACGGTTCATCTTGACGATCTGTGTGTGAGGAGGTAGATTGTTATGAAAGAAAAAACTGCTGAAAGCCTCAGCTATATCAGAAGGGGAATTGAGCTCTGCTCCACCACTTAAAATTCTGGATACCTGATCTAGTCTAGTGTTTCTGTTTAAAAAGGAGTTAACAATCTCCCACTTTTTTTTAGTGTTATTTGCTGCCTGTAAAATTTTTTGCTCGAAATACAGTCGTTTAGCTGTTTTTAGTTTACAGTTAAGCGTGTTACACAAGCTTTTATATCGGGCACGTAAGTTCATGTTAAACGGATGCTTTTTAGTTTTCCTATATAAGTTATCCCTTTTGCGCAATGCTGCTAATAAGTACTGCGAGATCCATGGATTGTGAGGAAAAGCCACGGTTTTTTTTTGCATTTCTTCTTGGAAGTGAACTGTCGTAAGTATGATATAATTAGTGAAAAAAATGTGGAAAAGGCTTTCTGAGGGTCGTTTAGGGATTTGATTTCAGACCAATTAGTATTAGCAACAGCAGTTATGAAGCCATCTTTGTGGAGAACAAGTTTAGTATGTGAAGGTGGGCAAGGAAGCACATTAGAATTGAAGCGTAAGAGCAGGGGGTAATGATCACTGATGTCGATTTGCAAAACTTTCGCCTCTGGTGAACAAAGCAAGTTAGAAAGAGCGTGATCAATAAGTGTGCCAGTGCCATTTGAGACTTCGCGTGTGGGAACATCAATTAAGCAATCATATCCGTAGCTATGGAACAAACTAGTATAGTTAATACAGATGGGTGATGTTTCATCGAGTAAATTAATGTTTATATCACCCATTATAACAACATTTTTATTTTCTAGTGATACAGTATGCAAAATATGATCAAGATTGGTACAGAAATCGCTGACTGACGATGAGGGAGAACGGTAAATGCAGCCAAATATAAAATTCTTGTTGTCTTGAGCAAGGAAGCAGTTACCGAGTTCGATCCAAACAGATTCACAATTAGTAACGGTTAAGCATAGGTCATGTCTTCTTTGATAAGCAATATTAGGAGAAATATATATGGCTGCACCACCATGACTGATAGTTAATCTATTGCAGTATTCCGATTTATAGTTAGGGAAGCAATACAGATTTTTGTCGTTGTCAGATAACCAAGTTTCAGTTATGGCAATTAATGAAAATGAACTGTTTAGCGATGCAAGAAAATTATCGATGACATCGAACTGTTTGCGAAGACTCCTCGCGTTAAAATGAATGATGGAATGAAATCCGTTTAAGAAAGAGTTTACTTGATCGGGTTTCAGTAGAGAAGCCATAATTGTTATGTCAGATTGTAAAATAGTCGGTTTTAGTCAATTCTGCCGAGGTCAGATTCGTCTCGAATGCGCAGAACTCTGCTGTTGGTAGTCTTCCTAGCCTTGATTTGGCAGTTATCAGTCCAAAGGAACATCCAGTTTTTTTCTCTCTTTAGAGTTAGGGCTTTGGAGAAGAGAGCCTTGTTACCTGGGGTTAGATGCTCGTTAACGAAGACGGGAGCGTTGAGCGAGCCAGAGAATCCAATGTCACTAAGACAGAGTTTGGCTTTACGTGCTTTGCTAACAAAGTCGGCTTTCTTAGCTCTCGAGCAGAAACGAGCAATGATGTTTTTTTTTGTCATTTGATCTGGTGGGTACGCGATGAACAATGTCCAGATCGCTAGGCGATACAGGACAGTCAATTTTGTTTCCCAGCGTTTGCATGATTGTAACGCAGTCCTCTCCTTGCGAGCAGGGAATACCCTTTATCTCGACATTGCCAAGGCGAGAGTACTGTTCAAGCTCCTCAACTTTGCGAGTCAATGAGTGGTTCTGGGATTTCAGTTGTTTGTTTTCAACGATTAGGGTGGCGTTTTGCCCGCGTAATTCCTCAACAAGTCCGTTCAAGTGCTCAGCGCTTGTGTTTAATGAATCAATTTCTTTCTTGAGGTCGACAACATCAATCCCAGACTCCTTCATTCTCAGCAAAATCCTACCAAACACGAGCTCATGCATGCTTTTAGCCATGTTGTTAATTTTATCTTCCAGCTCCTCAATTTTTTTCGACAGTTCAGCATTCGTCGGCATGGTACGAGAATTGAACACAGATTCAAGCAGAAAAAAAAAGTACACAGCTGTTGGCAGCAGCAGCAGAAAAAAAATAAAAAAAAAAGTTTCAACGTATGAATACCTGCGCAAACACAAGAATCAGGCTTAGACGTGGGTCGTACAATGCTGCTGCTGCCAGTGGAAAGCAGGCGTCGATGCGGGCTTGTTTTATACGGCGCGCCGCGATAGCAGCGATCTCCAGCGGTGATTTTGCCGATGCCAGCAGTAGACCACGATGTGGCTACGCAGTCGCAGATTCACTCCGTGAGGGTGATTCAGCACCGTCCAGGAAAGCAGAGCGGCGGGACGGCACCACGAAGACGAACGCCGAAAAAAACAGCGGCCGACAAGGACAGCTGCGCAAACAGAAGAATCAGGCTTAGACGTGGGTCGTACAATGCTGCTTCGATGCACCTAGCACAGGATACCCTGCAGACAGGCTTATCTCACGAGT